>NC_064620.1:101647196-101950227 GCF_023898315.1 Schistocerca nitens | reverse complement strand
TACCGGTTTTACTGATGTGCTCCCTTCAAAATCTTGTCTTGTATAAGTGTGCCCCATGTGTGTCTGGGAACACAGAGATGAGCTTTAGTGTGAATTCAATGCTAGTCAGTTAATGGAATCCTCATTTTGGCTTGCCTTCCACTGAAGAGTTTGAGTGGAGCGTAGTGTGTTTGATTTGTTATTCATTTAATTACTGTAAGTTTGTTTATTTAATGGGGAGCAAGACATTTTAAGACTATTGGTATTAACTCCCCTAGTTGCTGGGTGTTGCTAATGCGTTCCAAATGGCCTACTACTTATTCAATGGCAAGGCTGTTGATTAGTTGGTTACTGTGAGTACAAATTCACGCTATTTAGTTGTTGCTACGTGTTTGAGCTAAATAGATATAAACCTTACATTGCCTCCATAAAATTTGTTGCCAGCAGAAACCCTTAAGAGAACTAAGTTTTGTTACTGCTTATGTTAACCTTTATTGGGAGCAATATTTCATGTAGTTAAATTTTGTCTAAAAATGTGTATTTCTCTGATGTAATAAACGAGTGATAAAAGAAAAAAGCAAAGGGGCTTGGTCCTTCCTATTGTGTCTGATTTGTAACGCTTATCAACACGCTTTTCTGCTTCGTATCACTTTCAAACTTCGGCGAATGGTTTACAACGGTCTCTAATGGACCCACCCCCGTACGCCAGAGTAAAACTTGCAATCATGCTACACTCTAAATGGATCAAAACATGTCCGTGGGGTTACAAGCTCACGGAGATCGCCTGAGAAGAGTTGAATCGTCCAGGGGTATCAGCAGTGGAAACATTTATCAACGAGTTGGTACTGTTCTTCGTCACATTGTAAGCTGTCTTTTCCGACTGCGACATGTGTGGGAATCAACGCCCCAAGGGAAGGGTGGTTTCATTTACGCCCTTTACGCCACATCCAGAGACCTTTTCGTGTAGATTATGAGCGGCGCTGTGTCTGCAACGTTCTCGTCTGACACCGATAAGAAAACTGCGTGATTCCAACGCTGAGCGTCTCTGTCTTGACCCATCGCAGAGTCGTCAATCGAAGGGACGATGTTTGGGTAATAGGCGGTGTGACGTTGTCGTGTGATGCCTACATAATGGCGTTGGGCAGAATTGTGGTGAAATTTGGTGCCAGTGTGACATCATTAACCCAATCCAACTCAAGGCTTTTGACACTACCACACAAGCGACTTTTAATCAGATTGCGAGTTTATGGAATATCGTCTCAGTTACGTGGCTGGATTCATGATTTCCTATCAGAGATGTCACAGTTCGTAGTAACTGGCGAAAAGTCATCGAGTAAAATAAAAGTGATTTCTGGCGTTCCCCAAGGCAGTCTTATAGGCTCACAGCTCTTCCTTGCTTGCATAAACGATTTAGGAGATAGAGCAAATGTCTTAGGTTGTTCGCAGAAGATGCCGTCGTTTATCGTCTAGTGAAGTCATCAGAAGATTAAAAAAAAAATCCAAAACGATTTAGAAATGATATCTGCATGGCGCGAAAATTGGCGATTAATCGAAAATAATGAAAATTGTGAGGCTATCCAAATGAATGCTAAAAGGATAAATCAGTCAAATCTAAAGGCTGTAACATATTAGGAATTAGAATTACGAACAACTTAAACTGTAAAGAACACACATAAAATGCTGTGGGGAAGGTCAACCAAAGGCTGCGATTTATTGGCAGAACACTTAAAAAATGCAGCAGATCTGCTAAAGAGAGTGCCTACATTACGTTTCTCCGACCTCTTTTGGATAATTGCTGCGCGGTCTGGGATCCTTACCGGATAGGATTGACGGAGTATACCGAGAAAGTTCAAAGAAGGGCAGCACTTTTCGTATTATCGAGAAATAGGGGAGAGAGTGTCACGGACATCATGCAGAATTTAAGGCGGACATCATTAAAAAATAAGGCATTTCTCACTGCGGCGGGATCTTCTCACGAAATTTCAATCACCAAATTTCTCCTCCAAATGCGAAAATATTTTGTTAACGCCGACCTACATAGGGACAAACGATCATCATAATAGAATAAGGGAAATCAGATCTCGCACGGAAAGATATAACTGTTCGCCTCTCCACGCGTTGTTGCATAGTGGAATAATAGAGAATTGTTGTGAAAGTGATTGAAGAACCCTCTGCCAGGCACTTAAGTGTGATTTGGTGAGTATCCATATAGATGTAGGTGTATAAGTAAACCTCACAAGAACTTCTGAGCTTTTATCACATTTATCGTCACTTTGCTGTTTGCGAGCGGTCTAAGGCGCTGCAGTCATAGACTGTGCGGCTGGTCCCGGCGGAGGTTCGAGTCCTCCCTTGGGCATGGGTGTGTGTATTTGTCCTTAGGATAATTTAGATTAAGTAGTGTGTAAGCTTAGGGACTGATGACCTTAGCAGTTAAGTCCCATAAGATTTCACACACATTGGAACATTTGAACCTTGCTGTTTGAAGCCTCGCTGAGCCTGAGGATGACGTCACAGTGCACTATGCTTTTGCACCGTTACAGCGGAAAGTGTAGGTATCTTAAAGTCTCATTTCAAACGCCTGCGTCGGAATGGAAGATAACTAGGAGATTTTATATAAGTGACCCATTAATTATGCCGCCCAAGCTGGTTTGAGATATTTAATACTCCAAAACAGACAAAAACGATTTAGTAGACTCGCACTGTCATTACTCATAATAACTTAGGTGAGTTACATATGTAATACGACAGCTCCGTCATTTTCACAGTTAACAACATCGCGCAAAATATGTAGTATAATCGTATACCAGGCTCTTATTAGTACAACAAATATAACGGTTAAATGGAGCATTTTCATTTATAAACTCCAAGTGTGGAGTATAAGACACTGTTAGGCAAAGCATTAGAGATCTGAATATAATTATACGGCCAAAATTGAAGCATAGCTACGGTGCGTCAACTTTTTTTTACAAATACACTGAGCCTCACAATTAAAGTATCACTTTATCGAAAGCCTGCCGTTGTCACCCAGTGCGATGTATGTCTGAAATTTAGCTCAAAGGTGCCAGAAACCTTCCTCTCTAATGGTACAAAAGCGGGAAGCCTTGCGCCGTCAAAGCGCAAGGTGTCGACACATGTGAGAAAAAAACCACAGCTCAAAATGCTATTTTGTCTAAAACTGACATGGTGAGACCCTGGTTGTGCACAATTAATGTAGGTTGATTCTTTCAAAGAAGAAAGCAACCAGCCACTATTTATACTGCTATTTATTTAAGTAAATAGCGCCGTAACCGGTTTCGAACTGACAAGTTCATCAGACGGCTGTCCACAAGATTTACAAAATGCACTTTACATAATCGTCAGTTTTCGATTTTTATTATCCCACTGTAGCGAAATGTTCTTAGAATTGCGCGGAATTTTCGATGTAATTACTACGACCACTTAACCTCACATATTTGTTTACTCTGTATTTCATCGTTCAGAGGTTAGTTATGTTCACATAAGGCGCTTCTAACACTGTTTTCTACCGTAGGGCAACAAGACACCAAGAATATTTCGCTACGGTGGGAGAATAAAAATCTAAAACTGACGATTATGTAAAGTGCAAATGGTTCAAATGGCTCTGAGCACTATGGGACTCAACTGCTGTGGTCATTAGTCCCCTAGAACTTAGAACTACTTAAACCTAACTAACCTAAGGACATCACAAACATCCATGCCCGAGGCAGGATTCGAACCTGCGACCGTAGCAGTCGCACGGTTCCGGACAGCGCGCCTAGAACCGCGAGACCTGTAAAGTGCATCTTGTAAAATCTTGTGAACAGCCGTCTGATGATGAACTTGTCAGTTAGAAACCGGTTACGGCGCTATTTACTTAAATAAATAGCGGTATTAATAGTGGCTGGTTGCTGTCTTCTTCTTTGTAAGAATCAACCTACATTCACAGCTGAGAAGTTCACGTGAGGTGTAAGGTGGCGTAATGATATCACATTGGCACCAAGTTATCCAGAATTACGCTCAACACCACAGTGAACGTGTCACAACATGGAAAGGTCGCCACACTCCTTCCCAACCGTATTTCACCCTTTCTTTTGACATCAGAGGTCAGAAAAGTGAACTCCAGCGTCGGAATCATGCTGTTTTCTTACGGGTGGCCTAGGAAAACATTTCAGGCACACTTCCTCTCAGCGTCCACACGAAAAAGCGTTAGGGGGTGGCGTGAAGGGCGTCATTGAAACCACCCTTTCCTTGGGGTGTTGATTCCCACACATTTCTAAATCGAAAATGACAGTCCACAGTGTGATGAGCAACAGGAATCACGTTCTTGACAACCTTTGACACGGCTGACAGCATTTGGACGACTGAACGCTTCTCCAAGGACACTGTGGACCAACTGTCCCACTGAATGCGATCGCACCCTTTGCCATGCAGTGCGAGCGCAATTTATGCTCTGGTGTACAGGATGCAACCAGTAGGGACCATTCAAAAACATTTGACGAAATTTGAACGCCATGTGAATCAGAAAAGCGTGCTTATGCTTTTCCAGCCCTCCTGTTTCATGCTCTCCCTTGCTATGATCCTGGGGGTGCACGACATTTACACGTGTGTGAATAAAATAGCAATGGGTCCCTTTAAGACCTCCAGTTCGGCAACACCCTTGGTGCCACCAACCTGCCTCTGTTGAGGTCTTTAAAAACGTGCCTGTACAGAGACAAACTGTGACGAGAGCCCTAGGCGCCTGCAGGCAGGCTACACTGCTACCCTTGTGCCTGCTAGCAGGCCATCCGCAATCAGAGAGGCGTCAAAGGGGTTGCCTGCCTACAAGTGCGTAGGACTTTGTCACGGATTGTCTCTGTTCAGCTACAATTTTAAATTGCTCAGCAAAGGCTGATGAATGGCACTGTGCTTGTTGCTTAACTGTGGCAGGAAGTCTCAGGAGGACCCCCTGCCACGTTATACAAGTGTGTTTCAATGTCGCTCCTCTGAAGACACGCCAACGGATGGCACGGAACAGGAGGGCTGATACTGCATAAACACCCTTTGCTGCTTCAGATCACGTACAAATTTCTTCAAATGCTTTTGAACGGTTCCTAGTGGTTCCACCGTGTACATGGGAGCAACGGCCACACTCCATTCCAAAGACCCATCCAAGTGCTAGCCAAGCACAAAAGCTCTTAACTTCCGTGATCTAACGGGAACTGGTGTTACTACCGTGGTAAGGCCATTGGTTGGCTCTGAGCATTATGGGACTTAACTTCTGAGGTCATCAGTCCCCTAGAACTTAGAACTACTTAAACCTAACTATCTTAAGGACATCACACACACACCCATGCCCGAGGCAGGATTCGAACCTGCGACCGTAGCGGGCGCGCGGTTCCAGACTGAAGCGCCTCGAACTGCTCGGCCACACTGGCCGGCAAGGCCATTGGTATCTGAGCCACAGAGATCTTTATAATGGGTAATAATGGTCACTTTTTCTTTTAATGTTGTAAATGTGCACATCACTTTTCTTCTCGAATTGTGATTGATTATGAGATATTTCACTAGCGAATATTTATATACAGGTCGGTCCATAAGTCAGTTGTCAAAAATGCATCTATTGAACTATAAACAAATGGAAGTACAAATTTGTTATCAACACAGTAATAAATGCAGACTTCAATAGACCCATAAAACATACTCAGAATCGTTTCCGTGTTGTTATAGGGAAACACTGAAACTTTTCAACACTGATTCACAAATTTTGTTGCAAATCCTCCAGGATTGTACGTTTTCAAATTCTGAATCGATTCATTCCGTTAGATACTCAAGATCACTATCGAATGAACCTCATTTCCTGACGTAACTGAGACTGAAAAATCCATGAGTGTTATGTCCGAGGATAGTGGAGGCCGTTCAGTACTACCCCGTCTGATCCATTCATCAAAGTTTTCATTTAGAAAGTCTTTCACTATAACTCCTTAATGTAGGGGGGCTTCACTTTCTTGTCGTAAAGGTTTTTCCTTAACTGGCTGTAGATGTTAAAAAGTGGATTATTCTCCTGTTCTAAAAACATTTCTTGAAGGATATCTAGGTAATTTACGAAACTCACACTACAGTTCAAACAATAAGGTCGGATTAGCTCAATGCTGAAAATCCCTGTCCATATACTCATGCTAGGAGAGTTTAACTCTTTTTCTCCATCGCCACATGGGGACTCGTGGAATCCCAGTAAGCGCAGTTGTGTCTGCCATTCTTAAGAGTCGCCCCTCATAATGCTTTTGTAAACCTTGGGTTCGACTTCTTGTCGGATTGTGTACAACTTGCAGAATTCCATACGCCTGTCCAGATCATCTTCATTTAGGCTTTGAAGTAAACTACCGTCTCATTTTCAGCTTTCTCCATCGCCACATGGGGACTCGTGGAATCCCAGTAAGCGCAGTTGTGTCTGCCATTCTTAAGAGTCGCCCCTCATAATGCTTGTGTACAACTTGCAGAATTCCATACGCCTGTCCAGATCATCTTCATTTAGGCTTTGAAGTAAACTACCGTCTCATTTTCAGCTTTCTCTGATTCCTTCGTAGGCTTTTTCTTGCTAGTGCATACTCCTTCGACACTTTTCTTTGAGATGTAGACGGTGATTCCACAATATATTGTGCGACAACATTACGATTCACTTCTGTAGTAGCAGATTTGGCCCACCTGAACGAGGAATCTCTGCTAACAACCCAGTCTCTTCAAATCTCATATTTAATTTATGAATACCTTCTCGAGAAGAGGCTGAATATTGGAAAATGTTCCTCAAACAAATCGCAAACAGCATTGTAATTATGGTCATATTTCCACGACGTTCGCAAAGGAATACTAGCTGTTCTATAGTTAACCTTTTGTTAATTTTTCTGAGCTAACAACAAACAACAAACCTCGAACTGGTAGTGTCAACTGACTTATGGGTACGACGCTCTACTCAAGTGCACACCTAAGTACCAGTTCGCTAGGTACAACACTGTCCAACAAGCAACACCTTGAGTATGTTTGCAAGTTCAATCTTTTAGTAAGGCACGTTTGAAAGTGTTGCTGTTAACAATTATGACAGGAAAAGTATTAGCCGATAATGACTCACAATGTGCATAAAGAGGGCGACACAAAATGAGTGTCCTGGAGGTGCAGAGATAAACTTTCTATGGGATGTACGAGGTGTGGCTAGAAAAAAACCGGACTAGTACTGGTGAAACAATAAAACGAATGCAATAAGGCTGAAAGTCGCGTGGCCTGTCACGTGACTCTCGCTCCGCCTACTGCTCGAGTTTCATCTGCCTCCTGCACTCAGTCTGCCCGTGGCGTCTGTTTTAAGTAGTTGACGTTTTGTCTGTGCGTCGGAAAATGTTGAGTGTACAGAAAGAACAGCGTGTTAACATCAAATTTTGTTTCAAACTAGGAAAATCTGCAAGTGAAACGTTTGTAATGTTACAACAAGTGTACGGCGATGATTGTTTATCGCGAACACAAGTGTTTGAGTGGTTTAAACGATTTAAAGATGCCCGCGAAGACACCAGTGATGACACTCGCACTGGCAGACCATTGTCAGCAAAAACTGATGCAAACATTGGAAAAAATCGGTAAACTTGTTCGACAAGATCGCCGTTTAACAATCAGAGCAGTGTCTGAGTTAACAGGAGTTGACAAGGAAAGTGTTAGGCAGATTCTTCATGAAAGTTTCAACATGAACAAAGTGTGTTCAAAAATGGTTCCAAAGTGTCTCACAATTGAACAGAAGGAACGCCGAAGAATGATTTGTTCTGACATCCTGGAAAACTTTGAAAGTGATCCCACCTTCTTACAAAATTTTATTACTTGCGATGAATCGTGTTTTTTTTACTTACGATCCCGAAACTAAACGCCAATCGATGCATTGGAAAACTCCTGGTTCTCCACGACAAAAAAAAAGCACGAATGTCAAAATCGAAATTCAAGGCAATGATGATTGTTTTTTTTTTGACATCAAAGGGATTGTGCACATTGATTGGGTACCAGAGGGACAAACAGTGAATCAGCATTACTACATTAGCGTCCTGGCTACCCTACGTGAGCGAGTACGGAGAAAACGGAACGATTTGTGGAGAAAAAAGTGATGGATCCTTCACCAAGACAATGCCCCAGCTCACAGTGCATTGTCAGAGAAGACGTTTTTGGCAAAACACAACATTCCCATCTTAGATCATCTACCCTACTCACCTGATTTGGCCCCCTGTGACTTTTTTCTTTTCCCTAAAGTCAAGTCAGCTTTGAAAGGAACTAGATTTGAGACTGTTGAAGAAGTAAAAGAAAAAGCGACGGAAGTAATGTATGGACTTACCGAAAATGATCTGCAGCATTGCTATGAACAGTGGAAAATTCGTATGGAGCGGTGTAGAGACCGAGGAGGAGAGTACATTGAAGGAGATAACATGAAATTGTAAATAATTGTAAATAAATGTTTTTTCCAGCATCAGTCCGGTTTTTTTCTAGCCGCACCTCGTATGTATTACGCTTCACATAATGGACGTCGTCGACATCAAAGAAATGTTCAATACAAACATCTACCTGTACCATGAACACCAAATGAAAAATGGCGCGCAACACAAAGGTGCGCACCATCAAGGTCCTTGGGAGCGACACTGTGCAGGTCGTTCAGCTAGATATCCACTCTTAAGGAATGCATATAAAATCATATGGTGCAACGGGATGACAAAACCTTATGGAATGTGATGTCATGTCATGAAACCAAAAAACTCTCGTGGGGCTTATCGTGAAACTGGCGATTCTTTAAGGCATAGCTGCAGATAGTGCGATAATATGTTTTACAGACACGGAAAAAAAACATCCAATGGCCGAATTTGTCCTGTGGTTCCAGGCGTATAAAATGCAATGTCACACACTTTTCAAGAGGGTTGGCGTTGGGTTATTTGGGAAGAGAGACCAAACAGCGAGGTCATCGGCCACATGGGATTAGGGAAGGACGGGGAAGGAAGTCGGCCGTGCCATTTCAAAGGAATCATACCGGCATTTGCCTGGAGCGATTTAGGGAAATCACGGAAAACCTAAATCAGGATGGCCGGACGTGGGATTGAACCGTCGTCCTCCCGAATGCGAGGCCAGTGTGCTAACCACTGCGCCACTTCAAGAGGGATAATTTGCTCTGAGGGAGTATAATTTTTATACGCAGACCCGGAATCAAGCAGAAGCAAGTTATTTTGACCAGCTATTAGACAACAGCGGTGTTTATATTAGAGTTTTATTTCTCTTCAGCTCATTTTTCACTCTTGCTTGCTGTGACGAAAATATTCCCCATTGCCCTTGCTAGATCACGCCCACGAGAAAGAATAGTAGAGGGGCAGGACACCTCCAACTTCTCGCAGCAAAATAAATAACATTCCAGCCAATTTACCATCCAGATTAACAGTCGCTATAATTGTATACTAATGCGTTGTTGCTAGTGGATCTTGATACAGCTCCTAGTACCTCTAATTTCCAGGTTCCTTGCATATGCATTTCATCTTAAAATCGCGCTTGGTCGAAGCTGAAAACAAATTCCTTACTGAACGATGGGATAAGTTTGTCTACAAGTTTTCGAGCCGATACCGCAGTTTGCTGTGCATCGTCAAGTTGAAATTTTTAGACAACATAGTTGTGTGGAGATAACAGCGATTGGCATACATATAATCAATTATTCAAAATGACAGTCACAATCGCAGTGGTGGGGAAAAGGGCAGGTAGGGTGTCGACTCCAGCGAGCGACCAAATGGTGTAAATTGCCCTGAAGATGACCCCATCGCGGGTTGAAACCGGTTGGCAGCAAAATAAATAATGCGATTGTGACTGTCATTTTAAGTAATTGGTCAAGTTGAAACTCTGAAATTCTGTTATCTTACGTCTTCCATTTCTGTAGCACTGTTTGAAGTCAGGCAAGCATCCACTGCTTCCCTTGAAATTACTGTAATCTACGTCGCGCGCAGTTTGATGCACATAACATAGTAGGTCACTATCGTGCACGTCTGTATATTTTATCGAGCATCCTTGAAACGCACAAACATCAGTTTTGTAACAAGAGTGCCTTGTCTTCTCTTGAATATCCGTAGTTTTTCTTTTTCATCACATAGTCATATTGCTGCAGACTTATTCGAAATCTGATAATATTTTTTTTTATTCTTCGAATGACCTTCCACGTGCAGTAATTATGTTTAGTACCCGCATCTTAGACTGGAGACGGGATTGGTGTCTCCCGTTCCGACAAGGACGATAAACTACATGGCTCGACACCTGGTTCAAATGGCTCTGAGCACTATGGGACTCAACTGATGTGGTCATCAGTCCCCTAGAACTTAGAACTAATTAAACCTAACTAACCTAAGGACATCACACACATCCATGCCCGAGGCAAGATTCGAACCTGCGACCGTAGCAGCAGCGCGGCTCCGGACTGGAGCGCCTAGAACCGCACGACCACCGCGGCCGGCGCTCGATACTTGTTTCAATATCACTTTCTCTTGTTAAGCACGTATCGTCATAATTGTACTTCTCATGTACATAGTCTACGCAGTTGAACGTATATGACACCACACAGTCCACTGACTCATCTTGCAGAAACGCTAATCTTTCATCTGCCACTTCTCGCTTTGCGAGATTCTTTAGTTGCTTTCTGACGAAATGTCAACTTCGGCAACTGTTGTTGTAGATATAATAAAATATTTGGTTTGTTTATCGTTGCCATTGCTGAGCTTTGTATCAACACCACTAACACTGTAGCACTGTTGTGAGTTACTCGTCGGCTAAGCAGTTTGACTGCGCTCCGTAGCCACATGCTGTGCTCACTGCTGGACACCTCCAGTCTCTCCCCTGCTGCTATTAACAGCCAGTACTGTGGCTACAGGGCAGACAACATATGGGGCGTCTAATGTCACAAACATCATTGGATTTTTGCGATCTCGCACTCAAGGGGTTCCTTTAAGGACTGACACTGCCAAGGCTGTAGATTATGAAGGTGTAGAGGAACTGTCTAACTTCTTGAAGAGATTCTTATCCAGATGACACAAAATAAACACTACATATTCGTTTACTACTCGATTTTCTGAATGATGAGCTACGCCAGAAAATTATTCCGTAAGACATATGGAAATATGCAAAACATATTTAGAGGCTGATTCGTTTGTTTCCACGATTATCCATTATACGAGGAGCAGAAGTACGAGGGTCGTTCCGAAAATAATGCCTCCTATTTTTCTTCCCGCCCCAGATGTCGTTAGTGTAGTGTTAATACTTGAACCATCCTCCTTTCTTCTGCGGTAGTTGGTGCCAGCAGAGGAGTGTTCCGAAATGGAGTATGATTTGGACGCGCTTATAAAACAGCGGTGTGTGATTGAATTAGTCACTGCTGAAGAAATTGTGGAGATTGATATCCATTGACGCTTGGTGAGGTGTGTGGAGACGATAAAATAGACGTGAGCAATGTGAGGCGGTGGGTAAAGCATTTTCAAGGTGGTCAAAGGAGTGTGCATGAGAAGCCACGGCCCGGTCTACGCTGCACAGCTGCCGGCCCTCGCAATGTACAGCGTCTTGATCAACTCATCCCTGCTGATCGGCGGATAACGAGCAGAGAATTGTGTGCAAAGCTGAATGTCGGCTGTAGAGCCATGGAAACAATGTTGGAACATCTTCGCCGTAAAGGCCGCGGATGCTTAGAGAAGAACAAAAAAACTCATCGAATGGAAATTTGTCAGGACTTGCTGGACCAATATGAAG
The DNA here is from genome assembly GCF_023898315.1 of Schistocerca nitens. Classification (NCBI taxonomy): domain Eukaryota; kingdom Metazoa; phylum Arthropoda; class Insecta; order Orthoptera; family Acrididae; genus Schistocerca; species Schistocerca nitens. The sequence goes on along the minus strand of NC_064620.1, from coordinate 101,938,494 downwards.
CTGAATTTTCTGCATAGCATCGTCACCAGAATGAGACGTGGTGTCACCACTACGAGCCGTAATGCAAAAGATAGTCCGTGGAATTGCGTCATGCTAATTTACTGTCAAAGAAGGAATTCCAGACACAGTCATCTGCAGGCACAGTGTCTGCCCCCCGTAGCTGAGTGGTCAGCGCGACAGAATATCAATCCTAAGGGCCCGGGTTCGATTCCCGGCAAGGTGGGAGATTTTCTCCGCTCAGGGACTGGGTGTTGTGTTGTCCTTGTCATGATCATTTCATCCCCATCGACGCGCAAGTCGCCGAAGTGGCTTCAAATCGAAAGACTTGCACCCGGCGAGCGGTCTACCCGACGCGAGGACCTAGTCACACGACATTTACATTTATTTTCAGGCAAAGTGATATGCACAGTCTTCTGGGACAACCAGGGTGGTGGCCTTTTGGATGTCCCGGTGTCTGGAGAAGTTGTCAGTTCAGCACGCTACAAGACGAATCTGATTAAGCTGAAAGCCCAAATTTCCAGTGTAAGGCTAGAGAAGAAGACCAACTTTCACCTGCAACATGATAATGCCAAGCCCCACACCAGTTTTGCAACCACGCAACTCTTTGCAAAATTCGGCTGTACTGTCTTACCACATCCACCGTGCAGACTTCCATCTCTTTGGGCCTCTGAAAGATGGACTACGTGGCGAACATTTTCAAGACTCGGATGCTGTTCAAATGGTTCAAATGGCTCTGAGCACTATGGGACTTAACATCTGAGGTCATCAGTCCCATAGAACTTAGAACTACTTAAACCTAACTAACCTAAGGACATCACACACATCCATGCCCGAGGCAGGATTCGAACCTGCGACCGTAGCGGTCGCGCGGTACCAGACTGTAGCGCCTAGAACCGCTCGGCGACCCCGGCCCGCTCGGCTGCTGTTGTCATAGCCGTAAGGAACTGGTTAGACTCAGGTGGTTCCGATGTTTTCGAGCGCAGCATGCAGGCTCTGGTTCATTGTTGGCAGAAGTGCGTAACGAATGGCGGAACTTGAAACGTCCCCTTAGAAAAATTATTGAATTACTGTGCTGGTAAACACCTTACGTTATTTGATTTTCAAACAGCTGAGCACAACTGAACGTACTCAGACATTTCGCTCTTTACTTATTCTGATCAACACTAAACTGACACACAATATTTTTAGCGCAACGCAATCTGATTTTCAAAGATCCCTATAAAAGAATGGCCCTGACTAACAATAACCTATACCTTTCATGAATCACTTACCTCACAAAAATCTTCGTTACTCGAACTACTGCAATACAGCGAGCGCCACTACTGGCAGCTAAATAGAAGATTCTAACTGCTGAAGGGACTAACTATTGATAGGCATAGTTAGCAAATGAAAGATTTTGATAAAGACCAAACAATGTATTAACCTTAATAGTGTTCAAAAGTCATTATATATCAGTTCATGACATCCAGTCTTACAAATTTACTGTCTCTGATGGACACACGTCCAGATCATCCGCTCTCAAAACTCCGCCATCTCTCTCCCCACATCCACCACTCCTGGCGGCTCACCTCCAACTGCGCAACGCTACGCGCTGTTAACAGCCAACCGCCCAACACTACAATAGCAAATTCCAACAATGCAAACCAGCCACACTGCAGTGATTTTCATATAGAGCGCTACATGGCGTTACCAACATAAAAACCTAAGCAGCCTACTTACAGACTACGTGGAGAATTTACACAGTCTGTGGCTGAAATATTGCTCTATTTAGCTATCCTGTTGTGGTTAATGTATCTACTGTAGTTTCCATGAATAAAAATAGGAGGCATTACTTTCGGAACGACCCTCGTCTCTGGAATTCATAGTTTCAGCAACAGTGCAAATTCGTTAGGACCACGCGCACTGGTGGCTTCTCTCGGAGACGCAGCGAGTTAGAAACACAGACGTACGTGCGAGTCCGCACCCCCGGAGCGCTGTTCTTACCAGCCACTCTGGTTCGCATAGCCGCAATTAATCACTCGTCCGAGGTAATGCGGGCGCCTTGTTTTCTCGCGCGCTGTTTTCCTATTGTCCTTCACGGCGCGGAGAGCCATTTAAAACTTCGCCATCAGCAGTTGCTAGCGGCCGTATTGTCCGCTGCGAGGTCAGAGTAAAGTGTTGCGCGACTCCCGCCGAACTGTCGGCCGGCGCGCCTGCAGATGGGGTCGTAGCATTCGCCTCCGGCCCCCGACGCGTCCCCAGACAATTGTTACCGCGGCGGGAGGGGGCGAACCCTCGCCTTGTATCGGCAGAACCATAACGGCGCGAGGCCAGACTTCGCAAATCGGTCGTCGGTTTCTATATTCACGTCGCGGACACTTCGGGAGAGGCGAACGTGTAGCGAATTCCGCACTCGCGTTCGAGCGCTGTGGGAAATAATGGAACCCTGATATTCAACTCTTCTAAGCACACCGGATAGTAAATTAGTCACGCTCAAAAGACATGAAAATAATTCTGAATGACACCGCATCTCCTTTTGCAACATTTTGATGTATTAGACCGGAATGACCCCTCTTTAGTTGGGACTTCGTGTTACAGTTAATATGTCGCTTTAGTGTTTCCCTATTGGTTATATTCTTTGATAATCAGTTTATTCTTTGTATTGCCTGTTAACGTTATGCAGCGTCTGTTTTTTTTTTTTTTTTTTTTTTTTTTGCAACAGCTGTGTTCTGATGATGATATATCGAAAGACGTAACTGAGAATAAATTAATTTGCGATTAAAACTATATCCTGTGAGGAAACCGGATGGTCCTGCACAGTTTCTCAGTCGCGTGATAATACCGCCTCTACCCATGATAATGATCTCAGTTACCCGAGAAAAAGAGCTACTAAGTTTCTCCATAGATATCATATCGAGCTAAAGCCAATCAGTGATGATCAGATCCTTTTTTTTAGGACTCCATACCTCAGTCAGTAAAATTGTCACCCTTATAGGATCACTTTTTTGTCAGATGACTTTTCTGTCAGATCACTTTCTTGTCGGATCAGTTTCCTGTCAGATCACTTTCTTGTCGGATCTCTTTCTTGTCGGATCACTTTCTTGTTGGATCATATTCTTGTCGGATCATGTTCTTGTCGGATCACGTACTTGTTGGATCACTTTCTTGTCGGATCACTTTTTTGTCAGATCACTTTCTTGTCAGATCACTTTTTTGTCAGATCACTTTCTTGTCGGATCACTTTCTTGTCGGATCACTTTCTTGTTGGATCATATTTTTCTTGGATCATGTTCTTGTCGGATCACATTCTTGTCGGATCACATTCCTGTCAGATCACTTTCTTGTCAGATCACTTTTTTGTCGGATCACTTTTTTGTCGGATCACTTTTTTGTTGGATCACTTTTTTGTCAGATCACTTTCTTGTCGGATCACTTTCTTGTTGGATCACTTTCTTGTCAGACCACTTTCTTGTCAGATCACTTTCTTGTTGGATCACTTTTTTTTTGGTCTGTCTGTCTGTCTGTCTGTCTGGCTGTTCAAAACCCTTTTTCTCAGGAAGGGGTAGACATATTAAGTTAAAATTTATGACACATATTAAGGTGTCTGGTCCATTGCCGATGAAGAAATGTGAATCCAATGCAGATACTGACATACACATCATATATTTTTATACTTGCAAACTCACTCATCAAAACCTACAGGGTATTCCCCTCTGACCTAAAATCATCAAATTTGTCAAGAAGCAGGGGATTCACACTACAACCAAAGGGAAAAAACCAGATAATTGTTAATTTGTAATTATATCACACGAAAAAATTCTGTTGTCATTTGTTATCAAATTGTCTCTCTGTTAAGACCCCTTTTTCTCAGAAACCCGTAGGCGTATCAAATTGAACTTTATGTCACATACTAAGGTCTATGGCCCTTATCGGTGTAATAAACCTCGACGTAATCAAAGGATAAAGCCATTATCATATATACTCATACTTGCAAACTCATCATCAAAGCCTACAGGATACTCCCCGTGTACCTGAATTATGAAATCTGGCAAGAAGCAAGTGTACCGTGAATATCAGGAATCTAGTAAAACATAAAATCTCCTACATCGCCGCGGACGGATAAAGATCCTACAAGAACGGGACCAACGACGACTGAAGACAATCGTTCAACGTGACAGAAGTATAACCCTTCCGCAAATTGCTGAAGATTTCAGTGCTGGGCCATCAACATGTGTCAACGTATGAACCATTCAACGAAATATCATCGATATGCATTTTCGGAGCCGAATGCCTACTCCTGTACCCCTGATGACTACACGACACAAAGCTTTACACCTCCCGTGAGCCTTAAACATCGACATTGGACTGTTGATGACTGGAAACATGTCCCCTGGTCGGACGAGTCGCGTTTCAAAATGTGCATGTACGGATATGAAGATAACTTCATGAATCCGTGGACCCTGCATGTCAGCAGGGAACTGTTCAAGCTGGTGGAGGCGCTGTAATAGTGTGAAGAGTGTGCTGTTGGAGTGTTATGGGACCCGTGTTACGTCTAGATACGACTCTGTCAAGTGACATGTACCTAAGCATCCTGTCTGATCACCTGCATCCATTCATGTCCGTTGTGCATTCCGGTACAACTCTAGCGTGACAATGCGACATCCCACACGTCCAGGATTCAAATAGGTCCGAGCACTATGGGACTTAACTTCTGAGGTCACCAGTCCCCTAGAACATAGAACTACTTAAACCTAACTAACCTAAGGACATCACACACATCCATGCCCGAGGCAGGATTCGAACCTGCGACCGTAGCGGTCTAGCGGTTCCAGACTGTAGCGCCTAGAACCGCTCGGCCACACCGGTCGGCCCGTCCAGAATTGCTACATAGTGGCTCCAGGAACACTTCTCTGAGTTTAAACACTTGGTCTGGCCCCAAACTCCCCAGATATGAACATTATTAAGCATATATGGGATAGCAACGTGGTGATCTCCACCCCCTCGTACTGTTACGGATTTATGGGCAGCCCTGCAGGATCCATGGTGTCAGTTCCCTCCAGTACTAATTCAGACATTAGTTGAGCCCATGTCCGTCGTGTTACGGCAGTTCCGCAGCTCAGAAGAGCTTTTGTGAAGTTCGGAATGTTGGAGACGAGGGCGGGTCGTGAGTCTTGCTTGGGTAGCTCATATGGCTGTCGGCACGGTTGCTCAGCGTGCTCGGTCAGAGGGTTCGCTACGCTCTATAATAAAACAAAAAACTGAGTAAAAGAATCGACGAATGACCTAAACGGGTGTCATCGGACGTCCGACCCGAACAAATTCAACGAACAATACGGAACAAAATGAGATAAAAAAGGTGGTAGAGCACTTGCCCGCGAAAGGCAATGGTCATGAGTTCTAGTCTCGGTCCGGCACACGGTTTTAATCTGTCAGGAAGTTTCATATCAGCGCACACTCCACTGCAGAGTGAAAATCTCATTCTGACTACAGGTCTATTTGGAACCATAACTCGGTCTCGTAGGGAAATTTCAGTCTGCAACAATAAGGCAAAAGAATGGTACACAGCACAGTTTGTTGAAGAATAATACCACACTGACAGTTTACAAGTAGTCTGTGATGCCCATGGCCACAAGTTGGCCTAGCGTTTTTAGCAGCTGTTCCTGTGATAGTAATAATTAGTGTTACAGTGCTATTGGTATTCAATATATTGTGGAAAATTAGAACAAAAACCACACCTTCATAAATGTAATGTAAGAGTTGTAAGAACTCAAGAAAGCAACAGTGTATAAACATAGGTATCGCAATTGAAACGAAAATGTCCTGATTCTCAGCACTATGCATCCTTACGTTAAAATTGAAGATAGTCTGAAAAAGAAGCCAGATACAATTATGTTTTATAACAACCCTAAATATGGAGTGGACGTGGTCGACCAAATGACTCGCAAAGACTCTTTCAAAATAGCATCGAGACGTCGGCCTGTTCACATATTTTACGACTTGCTGGAGTTTGGTGATATAAATGCCTGGGTACTGTACACTGCTCTAAACGAGAAAAAATTGAAATGCAGAGATTTCACACTGCAGCTGTGGGAGGAGCTTGGGTAGAAGTGCGCAGCAACCAGGGAGGCCGGCACCTTCGCAACACCCGAAGACATTCCTGAGAGACAAGGAAAGCGAACATGTTGCCTTGTAAAGTCCAACTGTCTGCAACAAATCTACGTCAAAATATTATTATCTGTGCTCATTATGTGATTTATTTATTTACCCGTGTCAGAAGCATTTACGATGTATAAAATAATGTACAATATTTACATGTCGTGTGTATATATATTTACAAGACAATTATTTACACTTTTGCCACCCAGAAGTTAGCGACCTCTATTGCATTTGGCGTTGCATGTAGCAGGTCTCCTATTGGGAATGTTGCTGGGCACTGGGTACACTGGAGTAGGTGGAAGGTCGTCTGCACACTCACAGAGTGGCGGCTCCTCATTTAGCCAAATTGCTCTTACATTTCGTGACACCCGAGCGCAGTCTGTTGAGGGATCTCCATGTACTCCTATTCTCTGTGTAGCCAGGTGGTAGTCTTTCACTTGGTGTAATCCATCCCACAGTACTGGTAAGCCTTGCACTCCATAGTTCGATTCGGCATTACTGTGGTGCCCCAACCAGAGCCTCTATTGATCTGAGGCAGTTCTTTCTGGATTTTAGTCGTGGGTTTGCTGGTTGATAGCCATATAGGGTGTGAGCTTCAGAAGTTTCTGATGTTTTCTTCTCACTTTTTGCTGCTACCTCTCGGCGAATGTGGGGGGAGGGGGGGGGGCAACTCCCGCGAGGCTGTACAGTTTATCCAGAGGAGTGGGCTTCAGGCACCCGGTGACGATGCAGGTCTCATTAAGAGCGACATCTACCGTTTTGGTATGGCAAGAATTGAACCACACTGGGCTTGCGTATTCTCCAGCAGAGTAACACAATGCAAGGGAAGAGGTTCTCACAGTGTTGGCGTGTGCTCCCCACGTTGTGCCTGTTAGCTTTCTGATGATATTGTTCCTGGCTGCCACTTTTTGCTTGGTGTTTAGGCAGTGCCTCTTATATGTTAATGCACGGTTAAGAGTGACTTCTAGGTATTTGGGATTCGTTCAGTGTTCCAGTGAGGTTTCTTTTCACGTGATTTTGAGGGCTCTAGCTGCGTGCCGGTTTTTAAGATGCAAAGCGCAAGTCTGTGTTTTTCCAGGATTTGGTTTCAACTGGTTTTCCCTGTAGTAAGCTGACAGTTCTCTCAATGCTTTATACAGATTCTCTTCAACAGTTTCAAAGCAGCGGGCTTGGGTGGTGATAACACAATCATTTGCACAGATGAAGCTCTGTGTTCCCTCAGGTTGTGGTTGATGATTTCTGTAGATGTTAAACAGAGCTGGACAGATTTACGAAGTTAATTATTAAAGCGGCACATAACTCAATACCAAGAGGAGCGCGGAAAGAATACATCCCATGCTGGACAAAGGAGTGCGAACAACTACTCGATGAATATAACAAAACAGAGAATCCAGAACTAGGAGAACAGCTCATAAGAGCTATGGACGAGGAACGCAAACAGAGATGGCAAAAGCGGATGGAACAAATGGACTTTACGCACTCCTCACAGAAGAGCTGGAGTCTACTGAGGAAACTTGGCGGAGCACAATTCAAGGGACGGAACATCAATAATAAAATGACCCCTAACAAGATATGCTCTTCTATACTACAAACATCCAGAATCCATGCCTCCGCCTCGAAGAAAAAAGAACTGCACCAACTGATGAACGAAGAGCTAGATGCAAGCGAGGAGGAAGCAGGTTTAGCGAACTGGGTAACACAAGAAGAGATAAATATAGCACTAAAGCAAATGTCACCTGGTAAAGCAGCTGGCTGTGACGGCCTTCTTCCAGAATTCTTGAAGAACTTCGGGCCAAAGGGAAGAGCATGGCTGTCTTCTCTTTTCTCTAATATCATAGATACCAGCCGGTTACCAAAGCAATGGAAAAACGCACAAGTCATAGCCATCCAGAAACCAGGGAAAACAGGAGAGAATGCTAAAGATTATAGACCGATATCTTTATTGTGCACCACTTACAAGCTGTTTGAACGAGTCATCCTAGGCAGAATAGAAAGTAAAATAGAAGCTGCTCTTCCCCCAGAGCAAGGCGGTTTTCGAAAAGGAAGAGATTGTTGCGACCAAGTTCTCGCCCTAACCACTTTCATTGAAAGAGGTTACCAAAACAAAAAGAAAACGGGCATGGTATTATTAGATCTCACCTCAGCATACGACACCGTATGGACAAAAGGGATACTGTATAAACTGTCAAAAGTCGTGAAATGCAAGAAGATCATAGATCTAGTCAGAAATATGTTGATAAACAGGAGATTCAAGGTATCTCTGAATGGGAAAACAAGCAGCTACAGGACACTACAAAATGGTCTCCCCCAAGGGTCTGTGCTGGCTCCATGCCTTTTCAATTTATACATAGCGGACATCCCAAACCTGGAATCTCGTTCTTTTATGTATGCAGATGACATCGCTATCGCGGCTCACGCCAACACTTTCGAAGAACTGGAAGAAATTTTAAACAGGGATCTGGAACGACTACAACAATATTATGACAACTGGCACCTCAAAGTAAATCCGACTAAATCCGTGGCATCAATAATGCACTTGTGTAACAAAGATGCAAATCGTGAGCTAAAAGTGCAAATAAAAGGAAAATTGTTGAAAAACGATAGAACGCCAAAATATCTGGGTGTTAAGCTAGATCGCACTCTCACATATAAGAGTCACCTGTACGAAGTCGCCCAAAAAATGAAAACAAGAAACAACATCATAATGAAACTGGCAGGAACAACCTGGGGATGTTCCACTGAAACTCTACGCACATCAGCACTGGCACTTCTGTATAGTGTAGCGGAATATTGCGCACCCGTCTGGGCCCGCAGTAGGCATGTCAGATATACTGATGTGCAACTTAACGAGACAATGAGGCTCATAACAGGAACAGTAAGACCCACCCCGAAACCTTGGCTGCCCGTCCTTGCCAATATCGAACCACCCTCGATTAGACGTGAAAGAGCAATCCAGAGGTACAAAGAAAAGTTCAGGGACCTACCTCCTCCCCCTGACAGATTGATGTCAAGAAATCCCTTCTGGAAAGAACTCAAACAACAGATTGATATCGATAACCTGTGGAAACAGCAATGGCAGGAAAGCAAAGTGAATAACAGTTTCCTTATTGAGGACCCATCTCAACGAGTTCCAGGCTTCCAACTCCAACGTAGAGTGTGGGTAACTCTAAATCGTCTGCGGACAGGTGTTGGTCGGTGCGGATATTTGTTGAAAAAGTGGGGTTTCTCCCAGGACCCCAATTGTGAGTGCGGAGAGAGTCAAACCATGCAGCATATAGTTGAGTGCGACGTACACGGACTTAAGGGAGGAAATCTGATGGACATACATGTGATAAGTGACCAAGCACTTTTGTGGCTGGAAACCCTGAAAATTTTATTGTAAATCATTGTTAATGTTAATTTTAATTTTTATGTTGATGTTTGTAAGTGTATCACGCTTTGCCTGTAGCTGAACGAGAAATAAATAATATAGAGCTGGAGCAAGCACACCTCCCAGGGGTAATCCGTTTTTCTGTGATCTATATCTGCTTCTCTTGCCCTGGAAATCAACAAAAATTCCAGAAGCACATATGTGATTGTAAACAATAAAGGCACCCACCAAATGTGTGTAAGTTTTTTAAAATAATAAATGATAATTTGTGTAAAGCTACTCTATTTTTGTTGATTGCATTAGTAGTAACAATAATCCACTAACAAAGGGAAAAATACGCGAGTCATTAGTAACCCAGCCGCGGTTCTAGGTATGTCCAAATATCAGTGGCTCTAGTGTTAACCCGGTGTGTCTGGCTGGTGTAACTCTGGCCGGAGGAGATTTTCTGGGGAATGTTTTTCGTATCATGGTTCAGACCACTCATTCAGTTTATTGTGAACGCAAATAGGGATGTTAACTTCATCCATCTCAGTGAGAAAATGAGTTTGCGAATATCAAAATACGTGACATTAATGTTCATATCTTTTGATCGCATTGGCTTAGAATTTTATATCTATTACTCCACCAAGTGACTGCAGAATTTAGTATATGACATAAATTTTAACTTGATATATCTACCCATTCCCAAGGAAAAGGCGTCTTAACAGACGGACTAACAGTCTGATAACAAATCACAAAAACTTTTTTGTCGTTTCATATATCTGCAAATTAATGATTTTCGGATATTTTCCTTTTGTTATAGTGTGAAACCTTACTTCTTAGCAAATTTCATGTTTGTAGATCAACGAGATGTACCAATTAGGTTTTGATGAGTGAGTTTACCAGTATCAAAATACGCGAGATTAACGTTCGTGTATTTTGCTTGCACTGACATAGAAGCTTGCATTTATTACACCGCCAAGTGACTTATCAACTGTATACGTCATCCATTCCTAGGAAAAAGCGAACAAAGATGGATGGACAGACAGAGAAACTAACAATTTTCATTTTTTCTTTTGGTTGCACACTTAAATCTTTATAACCTGCCTTTGTAGCAACAGTAACCGACCTAACAACTGCGCCAGACACTTGTTGTCCTACATAGGCGTTGCCGACCGCAGCGTCGCGGCATATTCTGCCAGTTTACATATCTCCGTATTTTAATATACATGCCTATACCAGTTTCTTGGGCGTTTCAGTGTGTTTGGAGTCTTTATCTACTTCCGTCGAATACTTTTGCCCGTGTTTATCCGGTTTCGAGGCCATGAACTGGGTCAATCTGCAACGACGCTATGAAGGAAAAAGCTGTTCGTTGATTGCTATGTATAGACCTGGTATGTAACTACGTTTTCCTTCCACAATTAACTCATATCATATTTCTGATACCAAAGTAAACTTGTCTTCTTTCAGTCGTCCTGATCTCTGGGGCCTAACGCCAGATCTGAGGTAACACATTATCTCTATGAATCTTTCACCAGACTTCGTGGATTTCACAAAATTATTTCCCCACTTCGTTGACCACAATGTGTCTAGTTCTAAGCTCTTCGCTCCTATATTACCATGGATGTACAATATAGCTGTAAAAATTTACAGTTCTTTGAAGTTCATAGTTGAACCATCTGACCCCAATACTCGACGTGCATCGGTCTCAGTGCATTTTACAATGGGTTTCAAAATTCTTACCGTTATCATTAGATGCCAAGCACAGTATCAGATTCAATTCACATTTCATTTTGCATGCGGAGATGATCCTGCATGGTCTTTGAAAATGTTATGTTGCCCACCATCTGAACAGTTACCAATAGCTCCCACTTTGCAGTCGTTTCGTCTGGTGTTACAATATGAGTATCTCTACCTGAAGGAAACTGAAGTAGTCTACAATACTGATCATTTCGTTATCCGCAATATCCATGGCCACAAGTTGACCTAGCCTCTTTGGCAGCTATTCCTGTAATAGTAATAATTAGTGTTACAGTGCGTATTGGAATTCAATATACTGTGAAACATCATAACAAAAAACACACCTTCATAAATGTAATGTAAGACTTGTAACACCCCAAGAAAGCAACAATGTATAAACGTAAGTGTTTCAGTTGATATCTGTGTCTATGCAGCACATGTATAAACAATAATTATTTAAAAAATCATAAATGTGCATAACTTCCTTATCAAGATACAGTAGAACATCCTGAGGAGTAATTTCATCTTCTGATGAAAAGCCTGTAACGACAGGTGGTGGTAATTCTTCCTCAGATGCCGGATCCAGTGACTCGCCCTCAGTTTCATGATCCAAAATCTGATTTAGCTCATTTATAAGTCCTCTTTTGTTCGTAGACGTTGGCCATAAGAAATCTGTATGTCGCAAACACTATTTACAACTACTAAAACTGTATTTTATGAAAGAAAGCACTTGTTGCGCAGTACTTGCACACACGGTCAGACGTACTTTAGCCTGTTCTAACTCTCCTCCACTGCTGTCAAACTGCAACGTCATCAGGCAGTGGGGTGAAAGGGAGTTTATCGATTGTTGACCAAGTACAATCTAACAATAAGCATGAAGCTACAAGAAAAATGCTATTGTCGTAGCGGTTTTAGATAAATCTACATATTTCTCTTTTTATTTTTCCCCATGAAATGTAAAATTAAGTATAATCGCTAATTACCTTATTTCATAAAAAGTCTCAGAAATTCAGCACTATAGGCAATAACGCAAAACTGACAAATGAAAGAATTAAGAAGTGGGTCACGAGTGACCCTGCTGCAGTTCTAGTGTCAAATGCTTCAATGTCCCATCGAATTGAATCATCGTAAAATAGGTAACCTCGCACCTAATTGGGACACACTACAGCCTCCAGGCGGCTAGTAGCCAGCATCTATGGTGTTCCGTTCACTCTAGCTTTATATGCCCGTGTGAGGTACAGGATGCTATGTGACAAGCCACTGCTTGGGGCGCCACGCTGAGAGGGGCGTCAGAGGCGTCACAACGTAAGATTACTGTACAGGGTGCATCACAGTTATAGATGCCATCGCCGAAATAGAGAGATCAAGGTCATCTCACCTTCTTACAGAATTGCCAGCTTGTGGAAATTTCAATTGCTAGTAAAAATTCCAAAAAATATTAGATATCTCGATTTTTAGTTTAGAATACGATGGAGTATTTTTTCCAAAATAAAATTCTTGACAGTCGTCACAAGTGTATATGAACTAGCATACCAAGAAATTTTCAAGAAAATTATTTTTTTACTTCCACGTGGAAAGAAACAAAATGACTAGTGTATTTGCACTGAAAATATATACGTAAATTCCTAAAGTTTATAGATGCATGAGATACATATTTCATCATGGAAACATAGAAGTGTTCCAAGATATAAAATCAAATAGAGTTTCCGCAGAATACAGTGGTTAGCGTGTAGCAACCAGTTTTCGTTCAGAGTGCTGGGCGAGTTCATTAGTTTGCTCAAAAGGGGAGGCCGACATTGGTTGCCCACTTTAGGCAGGTTTACGACTACGATACGATTTTACAGATACTATTCGATAAACAAAATTTCATTCATGTGTTACTTATAGTTTTATTTGTCAGCTTCATGATGTATGGCCACCAGTTTGTTAATACTAATAGTTATTGTGATGTTTGCATTTAAGTGAGACTGTGCGAAATTCAGAAAGTTTGCAGGGAAAAATAGGGATCGCTATGATTTTGCATTTGATGCATATTAAATAATGTGTTACTGCATATGAAATTTAGCTAACATTTTTATTTTTTCTTCAGTCTAGGTGAAGGTCTCTATCTTAACCTGGAGGAAACTGACCTTATGTAGCACTATCATCTGCGATAGTGCTCACCAACGATGAATCCAGAATGAAATACCCATAACGTTCATCACATTTCATAAACGGTTTGAGATATCGAAACGAGATTTTAACAAATAATAGAACACAAAGAGAAGAGTACAGTACCAAACGGTTACCATGCAAAACTTCGTTATCTATCGTGTTATTCCACTAACTACAGAATTTTCTGATAAAGACTATAATTTTTAAGAGCCATGGATAGCTAATGAAACAAAAAATGCCGTGGATTTTGGAATTGTATAAGTGAATAAATTACAGGTTGATTTTTGCACTGAGGTTGAGCTTTTTCATAAGCTATTAACCTTACTTGTGCTCAGGTCCTCAATAAACCACTGTTTCAGAATTTTTTCGCATTTGCGTCTGCACTGATTGTTAGTGAAATAACATTGTGTATACTCCCCTGAGTTTTGGCAAAAGAAGCAAATTTCAACCAGCAACAAGAGAAATTTAGGTCCCACTAGAAATTCACCACTCATTACGTTCTTATGAAACTTAAGATGGTTACGAAATCTGGCGAAAATAAATCGTTGCTTCCGTTTCGTTTTCAGTGGAATTATTTTTATATACTAACTGAAGCAGAGCTGACAGATGTTTTAGGACAGTCAGCATGCAAGTGTGCACATGGAGGGGCACCACTTAATATTTACAAAAAATATGATTGTAGACTTTACTTTAGAATGGGGCTTCCCCTCCAGCGCTCAGCATTTCTCCTACAGCTTGGTGACCGCCTGCCCACAACCAACTTCCTCCACTACCACTCTCCTCACCTTTGCCCTGCTGACTGTGCGTTTACCGGACATGTTATTCCGTGTGCACTCCACCGTAATGAAAGGGCTAATGAATTTGCATTCTGTTGGACCTCGTAAAAATTTGCGCCGAGAAAGTTGTTAAGATAACTATAAAATTACTTTGATAACATGGGAGATGCCATTATTGTAACGCGTATGAAATTTCTTTATCAGAGGCAGGGCACGAGTACTTGTAGGCCTCTGCTATGATACTATTTCTGACAGCTCACCATAATAGTACCGAGACTATTCCGTAACTAAGCAAAAAGAAATTTTTTAAGTCGTTTCAGACCATTCATCACTACACCTACCACTCAAAAACGCCGATACACAGAATACAAAAGTAACTGTAGGTACTTTCAGGTCACTATTTCAGCTGAAATCGAGCAAAATATAATATTTGTTCATATGGTTTCTGTTGTGACTGACAATTCGCAATTTTTCACAAACACAACTTTTATTGATGTGAGTTCACAAGGTTGATTACTGAACAACAAACGAAAGGTAACAATAACGATGCCAGTAAAAGACTAATTGAGGCAAACAAAAGTTCACTTCTAATTTTCCACAAAGGTTCCTGGTAACATACACACACACACACACACATACACACACACACACTAGTAACAGTCCAAGTCACAGACGAAGACGTAATTTCCAACAGTCGCAGTACACGAGATCGGCATCCGACGTGAACTGAACTTCGGGATTTTTTTTTGTTTTTTTTTTCTTTATTGATTTTCAATTCCCCCCGAAGGGGGCGGGCTGGCAGCAGCTTACTACGCTGCTCTACAGTCCACAGACTTTTTTTTAAATAAAGGAAGAAGAAAGAACAAGGAAAAACAGGCGATAAAATGGTGATTTAAAGTGTAAAATGGCGTAAAACTGCGGAAAGTTAAAACAGAAAGCAAAAGGGGGTGGCAATGGAGATAAAATACACAGGAATCAGACAAGTAACATAGTAGACACACAATTAAAAAAACATGGCGACAGTCTGGTTTCTGTTCGCAAGAGATAAAAGGCACACCCAGCGACAGTATGATGGCCGTTCGCAACAAGTCCAAAAAAAAAACACAACACAGAACACTCACTGTAAAACACGCACTGTAGAACACTCACTGTAGAACACTGCACGAAAGTGGCAGCACAAAGACGACACTCCCGAGCCAAAGGCAGATGGGGGGGGGGGGGACCTGCAGGAGGGGGAAAAACAAGGAGGGAGGAGAGGGAAAAAAACGAAAAGGGGGGGGGACCAAGGAGGGAGAGGACTAATAAAGGGGGAGAAGGGCAGACGCGAGAGGGAAGGAGAGGAGGCAGAGGAGGGAAATGTAAAAGGACACGGGGGAGAGAAGGGGGCAAAGAGAGGGGAGGTGGGGAAGAAAGAGGAGGGAAGGGGGGGAGAGGGAGCCCAGGAAAAGGACAGAGGAAAGGAGGGGGAGTGAGGATCAGAGTTGATAGGAGGGATAAATGGAGGGAGAGAGGGCATCATCCGGGAGGGGGAGTTGATGGAAGCCACCTTGGGAAAGCAGATGTAGGGTGTAGAGATGGTGGGTAGGGGGGACACAACGGTGAAGACGTGGTAGGGGGCAGGGATCGGAGAGGAGAGGAGCAACCAGGGGGTGAGGGGGTTCAAGATGGCGGGAGGTGTAGAGGATGCGGATATGTTCGAGGAATAGGAGCAGATGGGGGAAAGGAATGAGATCATAGAGGATCCGCATGGGGGACGGGAGGCGTATACAGAAGGCGAGGCGGAGTGCATGACGCTCAAGGATCTGGAGGGACTTATAGAATTCGGGGGGCAGATATCCAGGCAGGACTGGCATAACAGAGGATGGGACGGATTAAGGATTTGTAGGTGTGGAGGATGGTAGAGGCGTGCGACCCCCATGTCCGGCCGGAGAGGAGTTTGAGGAGTCGGAGGTGGTTGTGGGCTTTGGATTGGATGGAGTGGAGATGAGGGATCCAGGTGAGGTGACGGTCAATGGTGAGGCCAAGGTAGGTGAGGGTGGAGGTGAGGCGGACAGGACGGGCGCAGACAGTAAGGGAGAAATCCAGGAGCTGGAAGGAGCGAGTGGTACGACCTACGATGATTGCCTGGGTCTTGGAAGGGTTGAGTTTCAGGTGCCACTGGTTACACCATGCAGCAAAAGGGTCAAGGTGATTCTGGAGAAGGCGTTGGGACCGTTGGAGGGTAGGAGCGAGGGCGAGGAAAGCGGTGTCATCAGCATATTGCAAGAGGTGTACTGGAGGGGGCGGGGGGTTGGGGCATATCTGCCATGTACAGGAGGTAGAGGAGAGGGGAGAGGACAGAGCCCTGGGGCACACCTGCAGAGGGGTAGAAGGTGTAGGAAGTGGCATGATGGATGGTAACATAGGAGGGGCGGTGGGAGAGGAAGGAGGCCACCAGACGGATGTAGTTGATAGGATGGGCATAGGTTTGGAGTTTAAACAGGAGACCGGGATGCCAGACACGGTCGTAGGCCTTTTCGAGGTCAAGGGAGACAAAAATGGCGGAGCGACGGGAGTTAAGCTGGAGGGAGAGGAGATGAGTGAGGCGGAGGAGTTGGTCATCAGCAGAGAAGGAAGGTCGAAAGCCACATTGGGTGTTTGGGAGGAGGTGGTTTTGGCGGAGGTGGTGATGGATGCGCCGGGAAAGGAACTTCGGGGCTGGTTCTAGCCCCTAAATAGCTGTCTCCAGCCAATCAGATTTCGGTGTAGTGATACTTCCTGCAGGCCGTGGCTCGAGCTCCCCCTGCAGGAAGTAGTGCTCGGAATGTCTGTTTCCATTATCTTGTATGTAAATAGCCAGTGTTTACCATGGTGCTTCTGGTACGCCTTGGGCATAGACAACCTCGTCCTCTGTAGTGTAATATCGGTTGCCGGGTCTCAGGGACTACCTTGACTCCGGTATAGCAGTCTCCATTAAAAATTTCCGTCTGTCATCAAATGAGTGGAGAAGATAAAGTTCGGAAGTCTCTGAGCAAGAATATTTAATTTTTTCACGGAGGTCACCCTGTATTTTTCTAACCATCAGATTCTCTCCTGTTCTGTAGTCACATGTACAGTTATTGGCACTAACGTTTTATGAAAATCGTATAAGTCGAACTCTTTCTGTTTTCGTTTACATTGCTTTCTTGGAGACTAAAGCATGTACTCATATCTGAAGATTCTGCCTGTGTTACAGCTCTGTTAAGAAGGAATTACAGGCGATTCGGAAATAACACAAGCATTTGCTGCCAGTTATTAATTTTCGCAAAATTTATGTTATCCCTGTATTTTTCATTGTTATGCAGGTCAGTAATAAAAAGAAAAGAAAAAAATGCTTGGGTATGTTCGATATGAAATTTTATTTTGTTTTTGCCCCACTTGTGTCCTTCATGCACACTACGGGTACAGTCACCATTTATCTTTATTTTACAATTTCCATTACCAACTTTAGCCCATATAAACAGATACTCATCGGCATTTAGTTTCTTCTTCCTTCTAGTACTCAACACAAATGGCATACTGGGAACAAGTGTACCATATGGAACTTTTGCTAAGAGTCCTGTTGTCTCTGCTATACTCCATGCCTTCCATGTAAGAATATTTGCATCTGGGAAAGCTTCAAGGCCACCATAATCACAATGATTGCCCCATACTACAGCAAGTGTGAGCCATGTACTACCTCCAAAGACGGCTTGTACATCACATGTAAAGTTCAAACGGAGTCCACGAAATACGTTTGGACCTCCAATTAATTGTTGTTTATTGAACTGTCCAGAAAGATCAATATCTATCGCCTTCAAAGCACGATACACAGTAACGCTGCGCCGCCAGCGACGATGGTAACCACGTCGCCGAGGCATTGCTGTGGCACGTTAAAAAAAAAAAAAAATCTCACGGGATAAATAAGGATGGTTCTCGGGTAGGACAAACTTTATTGTCTGTAATATAACATACAGTCACCATTTATCTTTATTTTACAATTTCCATTACCAACTTTAGCCCATATAAACAGATACTCATCGGCATTTAGTTTCTTCTTCCTTCTAGTACTCAACACAAATGGCATTGGGAACAAGTGTACCATATGGAACTTTTGCTAAGAGTCCTGTTGTCTCTGCTATACTCCATGTCTTTCATGTAAGAATATTTGCATCTGGGAAAGCTTCAAGGCCACCATGCAAGTCAATTATCTTTTTAGGGATGACTGAAACCACACACGAACACATAATATCTCATGAGAAAACGGAACATCCAGCTGGCGCTGGCCATCGCTGCTGCAGAGTGTTGATTGCTTTCAGTGGTATACCAGAAAGTGACAGGTGGCTATCCTGTAACACAGGCCTCGCCAAGATTTGCACTCCGGAGGTCTAATCACTCCTCCGGCTTCCCCCTACCACTGTGCTATTCTGAGTATGTATGCGAGGAAAGTGGTTATTTGCCGAAGGCTGCACATGTGTGAAACTTAGGAAGACGTTGAAAAGCAGCAAGCTATTTAGTGTGACACTTTTCACTTAAAAAGGGAATTACATTCCACTAAGACGGTAATGAGAAGGTAGAATATTACAATTATAGCTTAGGAAAGCAAACTGTCAGTGATTGTATGTTGTGCTGACCTCTCTAACTTCATGTCTTCACTACTGTTAACATGGTATGGGTATTCTTTTTCTTTGCTTTCTGAGGGTGCTTGGGAACAGGGCACACAATGGATTTGGGACAGTGAAATCAATGACTGAGATAAAGAAAAAGTGGGCCTGAGCAGACAATAGGGACTCTGGGACTTGCACGAAATGGGGCAGGTAGTGTCAGGTGTTGCCAGTGTCAAAGCTGCGTCGCCGGGAGCGTCCCCGGGCACGCTGGTCCCCCACGCAACACTGCTATTGTTCATTTACATTTCCAGCCTAGCGGCTGAGCAGTGCCTCAGGGAAATAACTTTTATCAGTGGGAGACTGGCACTCTGCCCCGTTCAGAACAATGCTTTTAGCAGATAACATCTTGCACACTGATGCGCCGAAGAAATTGGTATACGCATGCATATTCAAATACAGAGATACGTAAACAGGCAGAATACGGCGCTGCGGTCGGCAAAGCCTATATAAGACAACCAGTGTCTGGCGCAGTTGTTAGATCGGTTACTGCTCCTACAATGACAGGTTATCAAGATTTAAGTGAGAATGAGATTCTCACTCTGCAGAGGAGTGTGCGCTGATATGTTTGGAAGGTAGGAGGCGAGGTACTGGCGGAAGTAAAGCTGTGAGGACGGGGCGTGAGTCGTACTTGGGTAGCTCAGTTGGTAGAGCGAATGGCAAACGTCCCGAGTTCGAGTCCCGGCCTGGCACTCAGTTTTAATCTGCCAGGAAGATTCATATCAGCGTACCCTCCGCTGCAGAGTGAAAACTCATTCTGGAAACATCCCCCAGGCTGTGACTAAGCCATGTCTCCGCAATATCCTTTCTTTCAGGAGTGCTAGTTCTGCTAGTTTGGGAAGGTAGGAGGCGAGGTACTGGCGGAAGTAAACCTGTGAGGACGGGGCGTGAGGCTTGGGTAGCTCAGTTGGTAGAGCACTTGCCCGTGAAAGGCAAAGGTCCGAGTTCGAGTCTCGGTCCGACAGACAGTTTTAAGCTGCCAGGAAGTTTAAAGATTTAAGTGAGTTTCAATGTACTGCGCACAAGCGATGGCACACAGCATCTCCGAGGCAGTGGTGAACTGGGTGTTTGCCAGTACGACTATTTCATGAATGTACCTTGAATATCAGGAATCCGGTAAAATATCAAATCTCCTACATCGCTGCGGCCGGAGAAAGATCCATCAGGGACGGGACCAACGACGACCTAAAAGAATCGTTGAATATGACAGAAGTGCAACCCTTCCGCAAGTTGCTGCAGATTTCAGTGCTGGGCCATCAACAAGTGCCAGCATGCGAACCATTCAACGAAACATCATCGATATGGGCTTGATGACTGCATGGCACAAAGCTTTGCGCCTCGCCTGGGCCTGTCAACACCGACATTGGACTGTTGATGACTGGAAACATGTTCTCTGGTCGGACGAATCTCGTTTCAGATTGTATCGAGCGGATGGGCGTGTAAGGTATGGAGACAACCTCATGAAGTCATGGACTCTACATGGCAGGAGCGGACTGTTAAAGCTGGTGGAGGCTCTGTAATGGTGTGGGGCGTGTACGGTTGGAGTAATATGGGACCCTTGATACGTCTAGATACGACTCGGACAGGTGACACGTACATGAGCATCCTGTCTGATCACCTGCAATTGTGCATTCCGACGGAGTTGGGCAATTATAACAGTTCAATGGGACACCCCACACGTCCAGAATTGCTACAGAGTGGCTCCAGGAACACACTTCTCAGTTTAAACATTTCCGCTGGCCACCAAACTCCCCAGAAATGAACATTATTGAGCATATCTGGGATGCCTACTGTTCAGATCTCCACTCCCTCGTACTCTTACGGATTTATGAACAGCCGCGCAGGATTCATGATGCCAGTCCCCTCCAGCACTACTTCAAACATTAGACGAGTCCATGCCACGTCATGTTGCGGCGCTTCTGCGTGATTTCGAGGGCCCTACACGAAATCAGGCAGGTATACCAGTTTCTTTGGGTCTTCAGCGTAATTTTAAAAAGAAAAGTGGAATCCCAAAAAAAAGAGCAAAGCTCAGTTTTACTAGGACCTGTGATGCAAGACTAGTTGCTGGTTACAAATAAGCATGATTGCTAAAACTTCTTGTGATATCAAAAGGACAAATCATACAAGTTTTTTGGAAGAGATTTTTAATGCAATGCAGTTTTGCTTGTAGGATTTTTGTGGAAGAAGCAGTTATGCCACTGTTGGTCTGAAAGTTCTTAAGGGGACCACACCATGGCTATCTAAGCCATGATAATTTAGGCAAGTATTTGACCCATTTCTGAAAAAACTATTTGATGCAGGAACTTAATATTTTTGCTGTACGTTACATGATGCTAATAGAGTCAACTGTACTAAAATCTACTTTATCCATTTCATAGTTTTTAAGAAATACTTTTTTTAAATTTATTAACAAAAATATTAAGTTTTTTTCTGCAGAAAATATTTTTGTGAACTTCCTAATGGGGGAGTATTAATGAACGTAGTACCAGAGGTGGCATTTTATGTTATGCTTAGCACTCTGAAAATTTCATTCATTTATCCATGATAGTTTCTGATGTAATGGAGCACATGTACTGAAAATTATAGTTTGCGGGAAATTTACTTTAAAGAAAAAAACTTTTGAAATTTGACACTTACAATTAATTAAAACTGTCCTGCTGCATATGATGGCCCTTCTTTGGCCTCTAGCAGTTCTTCCAGCTTCTTTTTCACCTTCCTGGATGTTTGTCTTGCTTTCTTGGCCATATTAGATGCAGACCTGTCTGTATCGGCTATCCTCATTTTATCGCAATGTTGCAGCCCAGTGATAATTTTTTTTTACCAGGATTAATTCCCAGCTTTTTCAATACCCAGCACTTTCCAATATTACCACAATTGAATGTAATAACAGCATCAGGAACTCCTAGTTTCATTGTATGCATGCCTACAAATACAGGTTTAGGAAGGCGCTTCCAAATTGTGCTGTTGAAACATTCATTTGGGTTATGTGTGTGCCCACGCAGACATTTCCTTAGAAGGTCAGGATTAGCCAAGTCTCTGAAAATAGGTTTAACTGTGCGATGTAGGGGATATAAAGATATAAAATATATGCAGAAAAGTGGGTGACGGAAAAGTGTGCGTGGCACAAAAACCACACGTGATAGGAAAATGCTCTTTAAATGCTCGAAAATTTTTTTTTCAGCAAAATCCTTTTCAGAGAACTTAAATAAAACCTTAATCTATCGAAATATGATGAAAACCGAAAATTGACTTTTTTCGACCTGAACCACGGTGTGGTCCCCCTAAACAAAGACTGGAAGTCATGTCCTGTTATTTGAGAAGGAAGGGGCAGTCTGTACGATTCAGATATAAAATTGGAAGTTCAGTGCAGGTCTTGGCACTGATCTGTGTGGCCTGCGGCCTCCACTCGAACATCTGACTAGGGTTTCAAATATCATGTCGGCAGAAGCATGGACCTCATATGTCAAAGAGCCAGTTGCAAAGACAGTACTCTGCACATGTCATCTGATAATTTATGATGAGCATTAAAGCTCCAGCACCTTAGGAAATACATGATTATAATTTAGTCATATTATTGCAGGTATCTCTCCTACTTCCACCCGAGCATTGTTGGATGCAAGCATTTCTTAGTCTAACAGTCAGGCAAACAGTCACTGTATATTTAGGTAGAACCTGACGTGTCCTTTCAGAATATCAGTTGCGTCTACAGGACATGGTCTACAACCTTTCAAGTAGTTTTTGTAACTAGCAAGTTCAGTTAAAATAAACCATATAGTGCCGTTTTGTACAATTAACTTAGTATTGTCAGAGAGGCAGATGCATTTCATATTTGTGTTTTAATTGAAAAAATTAATGTGTCCATTTAAAACTTGTTTCTGATGTCACCTTTAATTAATCTATTTACAATATTCTGCAATTCTCCACTTCAGAAGTCACAAATAGGGCCTTAGCATTTAATCACATTACTAATCCACTTGCGCACAGTAATTCAGCTTGGACCTTAAAGCTGCATCTGTCTCGTAGTGAAGTTTCTGAGACAGGTTAACAATTTAAAACGCACATGGCGTTTTGCATGAATTGTCAGACGCGGCTTGACCATACCAACACAGGATATTCTATGAAGTGGGCACACACTACATTTCATATTTATCGTAGGTGATTTGGTAACAGTAAACAGTTATAGCTGCGATAGTTTATATTACATTGCTCACGTGAATAAATAACTGAGGTATACTATCTTCAGCTTCCTGTCTTTCATAGATTCTGTCCCATGACTGATTGATTATTGGCGCTACTGAATTAGTGTAGTAAATTTTTGGAAGAATTTATGTATGTTTTATTTTGTGCAGGAGCTAGATTAACGATTGTAGGAATTTTCTTTTTTTTTTTTGGGGGGGGGGGGGGTTGGTTTCCGACATTCGTGAGTGTGTTAGCGGTAAGAATATGTGACAGTATCCATGATTTCGAGTCAGGTTATTACACAAGACTGCTTTACTGAATTTGAGTTAGTTCATGGGGAACTCGTGAGGTGGCAATAGTCTGCATACTAACTGCAAGTGTACTCGGTGGCATTTGATTGTGCACGGTACACCGTGCAATGTGACAAAGCAGGAATTTTGGGCCACGTGCAGACAGTACGGGCTCTCAGAACAGGACTGTGACAGTTGTGCTTGCCTATGTATAAGGAAGAAGAAATAGACAAAGAATTGAGAGATGCGCAGAGAAGATGATGACTGACTGTAAAGTAAAAATAAAGGCAAAATTTAGTATTGGTAAGCTTAGTGGGGAGGGGTCTTTATAGTGATATGAGTCATGTTTGTGACAAAATTAGTGTCCAGTTCGATCAGCTGAGTGCGGATCGGGAATCAGTACTATGAGTTTACGTATGAATCTCAAGTGCTGCAGAATTTTTTAATTGTGAGTCATCAGGGAGTAAATTAAAACATCAAACATGAGGGTCGTAGTAACCTGTAAGGAGGTCCAGAACGTTGAGTCACTCCTATGTGCTATATTTTGTTGCATTAAACCCAGACACGAGCATCTCATTACAGGGCTACGTAATTGTCTTCCTTGCTAGTTTCGCTTATATATATTACGATGATATTTCCTGGCAGAAGCCGACCACTGCGTGATAAGTGACACTGTCCAGATGAGAAGGGCGATCGGTGGACGGAGGGTGACAGGAGTCACATTCTTCGTAGTAGTGCCTGTAAGGAGGCACAAGAGGTAGCTTGTTGTCAGGAAGTTGAATTAACGCGCCATAATGCGAATGAGGTTGGTGTCAGACACAGGAAATATATTCTGGGAGTTACTGAAGGCGAGAGCGACTGTGTAGTTTGTGCTGCTCACATCGAATATAAAAATGCAATACACGAGTTGTGTTCCACGGATTACATTGATCAGGAAGGAGGTGTGGACTCTGGTCCTTGAATAGAAGATGACAACGCTGTAACATAACACGTAGGAATGATAGTAACGATTTGCAGCTATGAATAAGTAGAAAGCGGGAAGCTGATGGCGCTAATGAACACAGGCACTCCACTGGGTTTACGCGCATCTTCGGCAACTACACACATCAAAAAAAGTTTTGCATCACCTCGGTTCCAAGAGTTCCGGTACCTATACGTAAAATTAGAATAGATATCAACATAAATATCATTTCCGCCCTTTTTATTGCTAATGAAAACCACACATTGCATGTTGTAGCACCATACAGCGAGACCTTCAGAGGTGGTAGTTCAGATTGCTGTACACACCGGTACCACAAGTACCCAGTAGAACGTCCTTTGCATTGATGCATGCCTGTATTCGTCGTGACATACTATCCACAAGTTCATCAAGGCACTGTTGGTCCAGATTGCCCCACTCCTCAACGGCGATTCGGCGTAGATCCCTCAGAGTGCTTTGTGTGTCACGTCGTCCAGAAACAGCCGTTTTCAATCTATCCCAGGCATGTTCGATAGGATTCATGTCTGGAGAACATGCTGGCCACTATAGTTGAGCGATGTCGTCATCCTGAAGGAAGCTATTCACAAGATGTGGACGACGGGGACGCGAATTGTCTTCCATGAAGACGAATGCTCCGCCAATATGCTACCGATATGGTTGCACTATCGGTCGGAGGATGGCATTCACGTATCGTACAGCCAGCCATTGCGGCGCCTTCCATGACCGCTAGCGCCGTACGCCGGCCCCACATACTACCCCAAAACAGGAGGGAACCCCCACCTTGCTGCACTCGCTGGACAGTGTGTCTAAGGCGTTCAGCCTGTCTCCAAACACGTCTCCGACGACTGTCTGGTTGAAGGCATATGCGACACTCATCGTTGAAGAGAACGTGATGCCAATCTGAAGCGGTCCATTCGGCACGTTGTTGGGCCCATTTCTACTGCGATGCATGGTGTCGGGAGTGAAGTTTCACATCATGCAGCCTATTGCGCACAATTTGAGTCGTAACACGACGTCCTGTGGCTGCACAAAAAGCTTTATTCAACATGGTGGCGTTGCTGTCAGGGTTCCTCCGAGCATAATCCGTAGGTAACGGTCATCCATTGCAGTAGTAGCCCTTGGGCGGCCTGAGCGAGGCATGTCATCGACAGTTCCTGTCTCTCTGTTTCTCCTCCATGTCCGAACAACATTGCTTTGGTTCACTCCGAGACGCCTTGACACTTTCCTTATTGAGAGCCCCTCCTGGCACAAAGTAACAATGCGGATGCGATCGAACGGCGGTATTGATCGTCTAGGCATGGTTGAACTACAGATGACATGAGCTGTGTACCTACTTCCTGATGGTTGTTTACATGTTTGGGGGCGTTTAGTAACATCTCTGTCTGTGATACAATATCCAGAGTCAACGTCTATCTTCAGGAGTTCTGGGACCCAGGGTCATGCAAACCTTTTTCTTTTTTTTTTATGTGTGCAGATGTTAGGCGTAGTGAAGCAGGATATGACAGTTCGGGCAGGAGATGACAGTTCGGGTACTATACGCTTTCTGAAGAAACAAAATGCATGGGAAAAAGGATGCAAGATACGAGGAAAGAAGGCAAAGATGTGGCCTAAAAGGTTGAAGAAATGAAGAAAGAAGCCAAGGAGATGGAAAAAAAGATATAAAACGAGGTTAAGGAAGGTAGAGACGTAGGAAACTCTGAAATTACCAGAAGAAACGAAGGAACTAGCTAAGGAGGCAATCTGTAGGGCTGAAATCATAGAAGTGGGCTGGTACAGCTTTCCGATTTACAGAGTGATTAAATGTAACTAAGTAAGGAACAGCAAAAGGTAAAGAAACGTGCTGAAATGTAAGAGGAGCGAGTCGGACAACTTGAATTTTATATCAGTGCGAAATTAGAATATCCAAATTAGAAAATCCAGAACAATGAATTTGTTGCACAGGGGATACAAAAGGAATATGTGGCTCCTAACTGCGAAAACACACACACACACACACACACACAGTGTCAATAGCGGAATTTACAGAAGTACTGTTGCTGCCCACACTCAAACAATATCAGGCAAACCCAATAATGTGGGGACCAATGAAGCAGGGATCCGGACGGAGAACTTTATTCGATTTGTAACAAGTTGGATGTCTTTGCTAGAGAACAAAACGGGCGCTGTTAGCACAGGAGGCTGCGGTCACGCGGTGAGTATGGACGCACACGAAGTTGGGAGTGTGAAACCAACAACATTAATGGTGCAGGGGTTAGTCGTATTGGCGTCGGTGAGCTCGGAGCACACAGATGTTGTGAATCAGGCAGAAAGAATACGTTACAAATGAAGAAAGAAATGGACAACGAGTTCTACCCGGTAGCATATCTATTCCGAGACATCAAGGAAAATGGCACATGGATACATCCCCTGGCTCGAGTTCATAAATTTGACGACTTTCCTTCCAAATGATCCGCATGTCGTCAGCTAGAATTTGTCACGACTCCCCTTCACACAGGAGCAGCAGACTGACTCTTTCCAATTATTCATAAATTTTCGTCGTTTGCACCATTTAGAAAGAAATTTTTGTGGATGTCCTCGCAACACAAGACAAGGTAGGCAATAAATGAAGGGTATGGGGAAAGGCAATGGTAACCCTCAAATTTGAATTTTTCAAATCAAGTCCAGTAAGACAATGGTAACCTTGATCTACGCTAGGTGGTATAACGAGTTCACCTCATTGATGACAGATGGCAGCACAATGTTGATTTGTTTCTGTGAGAATCCACATGCGCTGGTGAGAAACAATGGTAATCCACTAATTCAAAATGGAGGCAGCAGCAGATTGTAGTGAGGGAAGTTGTGATATTTTTGTAATTTTAAGTGAATTGTGTGGTGATTCCAGGGATTCTGACTGTTTTGATGATGACATTAATGATCCAGATTTCAATTTAAACGAGGAAATGGAAGATTCTACTCATATTAATTCTACTGCAAGTCAAGTAAATTTTGTTTTCCACATCATGTTGTTATTTGCTGGTCACCGTTATCTTTGTGCTAGGAAGTTAGACTACGTATGTTATTTCCATATTCAACTTTTTTACAAGATCTTGAAACGAAGACAGAGTCATACGCCTTTTATTGCAACTACATTGTCATCTGTAAATCATGGGATGTTTACAAAAAGAAATATTCTTGTATTTGTGGGTATCATTTTATCATATTATCATTGGTGAGATTACAATTTTATTGGTTAACAGCACTTTTTAATATTACACTATCCATAGAAAAATATTTTTTGATGGAATGAAGAGGATTGCAACAGAACTGACCCTTGGAATAAAGACGTCACAATGAAAACATTGATAAAAAGAAAAAAAACTAGTGCAAAAACATGAAAAGAAAAAACTTGCAAGGAATAATTCACTTGAATACAAAAGAAGCTACAGTAATCCAGGCAAGCAGTTTAGTAGGAGCTGCCTGTAGATATTCTAAAAATGGTTTTAAACGGTTTGAGGAGAAGCTTATACAGCGTATGAACAATTCATTCAGGAACATTGGGGAGTTCAATAGACAAAATGCTTATTTGTTTGGTTCCATGCTGCTAGAACCCATAAAAAGAAGATACACAGGCAACGAAATTATCAGGTGTAACAACACTATACGGTACAGTGTTATAAAAGATGGCCGAAGCGCAAATGTCTGAAAGTTGCGTTTTTAAGCATCCATGGTTTGCAGCAAAAGGGAGGTAGAAACGAAAATATAGAATCTAAAATGCGAACAGACGCTACTACTCTACCAGAAGACAGAAGAGGCAAACACAAGAATATACATGCCTACTCAGAGGAAGACGAGGAATTAGTCAAAAAACATATAGAAGGTATTCCAAAATACAAAAGTCACTACAGGAGAAAAGATAATGGTGGAAAATTCTATGTGTCGATGGAATATTCCATACAAACTGGCTACAACCATTGTAAAAATGAATACTGTCCTGATGTCAAAGCGAAGCCTGTATCTTTTGATAAGTATCATCGTATTTTCATTCAAGATTTCAATATTTCATTCAAACTGCCAAAATCAGAAACTTGCCCAACATGCGATTCAAATGAAATTCAACTGATAGAAGCAAAAGACGACGTGGAAAAACTAAGAGAAATAGATATACGCAAGGAGTTACATCTCAGAAAAGCCCAGGCAGGTCAATATAATATAAAAGTGCAAATACAGAAGGCAGTTGTTGATAATGATATTCATGTAATAACTTTCGATCTACAACCGGCATTGCCCACCCCTAAACTGGTCCAATGTTGTTTAAGAGGAAACGACATATAACTTCAGCATTCATCCTTGTAATTCGTCACCAGGTCATTTCTTTGCTTGGGATGAAATGGTAGCATCAAGGGGTTCAGTGGAAATAGGCAGCTGCTTACTGAAGTATTTTGAAGATCACAGTATACGAGGGAATAAGTTGATTGCAATTTCAGACAACTGTTCTGTGAAAAACAGAAAATGGCACATTGTGTTTCTTTGGATGCTGCTTATAGCAAAAGGAAGATTTTCCACCGCTGAGCACCACTTCCCACTTCCTGGACATTCCATGTTGCCAAGCGATCGAGATTTTGCTGTTGTGGAGCAGTATCTTCACCGACATATGCAGTTTGTATATGCCCCTCAAGACTGGGTGGGCATCTTGAAGAAGTGTAGCCAAAAGCGACCATTTTGCGTCCATGTTATGTCATCAGAAGAACTTGTATGCATCAGTGACATAAGATCTACATTTAGTCAAAACAATGAACACCCTTAGCTGCTTACAGGCGTTGACATACGTCAACGGGGACAGATGAAAATGTGTGCCCCGACCAGCACTCGAACCCGGGATCTCCTGCTTACATGGCAGACGCTCTATCCATGTGAGCCACCCAGGACACAGGGGATAGCGCAGCTGCAGGTATTTATCTCTGGCACGCCTCCCGCGAAACCCACATTCTCAACGTATTGTCCCGCACTACATTCGTAGTGCTCCCGCCCATTATACTCATTACTCGCAGCGCGTTGCCGATTCCCATAAGAGTTCGGGCACTGTTTGTGCATTCGCACAGAAGAAGAAGATGGTCAAGTGGCCGGTGAGCCCTAACTACACTCCTGGAAATTGAAATAAGGACACCGTGAATTCATTGTCCCAGGAAGGGGAAACTTTATTGACACATTCCTGGGGTCAGATACATCACATGATCACACTGACAGAACCACAGGCACATAGACACAGGCAACAGAGCATGCACAATGTCGGCACTAGTACAGTGTATATCCACCTTTCGCAGCAATGCAGGCTGCTATTCTCCCATGGAGACGATCGTAGAGATGCTGGATGTAGTCCTGTGGAACGGCTTGCCATGCCATTTCCACCTGGCGCCTCAGTTGGACCAGCGTTCGTGCTGGACGTGCAGACCGCGTGAGACGACGCTTCATCCAGTCCCAAACATGCTCAGTGGGGGACAGATCCGGAGATCTTGCTGGCCAGGGTAGTTGACTTACACCTTCTAGAGCACGTTGGGTGGCACGGGATACATGCGGACGTGCATTGTCCTGTTGGAACAGCAAGTTCCCTTGCCGGTCTAGGAATGGTAGAACGATGGGTTCGATGACGGTTTGGATGTACCGTGCACTATTCAGTGTCCCCTCGACGATCACCAGTGGTGTACGGCCAGTGTAGGAGATCGCTCCCCACACCATGATGCCGGGTGTTGGCCCTGTGTGCCTCGGTCGTATGCAGTCCTGATTGTGGCGTTCACCTGCACGGCGCCAAACACGCATACGACCATCATTGGCACCAAGGCAGAAGCGACTCTCATCGCTGAAGACGACACGTCTCCATTCGTCCCTCCATTCACGCCTGTCGCGACACCACTGGAGGCGGGCTGTACGATGCTGGGGCGTGAGCGGAAGACGGCCTAACGGTGTGCGGGACCGTAGCCCAGCTTCATGGAGACGGTTGCGAATGGTCCTCGCCGATACCGCAGGAGCAACAGTGTCCCTAATTTGCTGGGAAGTGGCGGTGCGGTCCCCTACGGCACTGCGTAGGATCCTACGGTCTTGGCGTGCATCCGTGCGTCGCTGCGGTCCGGTCCCAGGTCGACGGGCACGTGCACCTTCCGCCGACCACTGGCGACAACATCGATGTACTGTGGAGACCTCACGCCCCACGTGTTGAGCAATTCGGCGGTACGTCCACCCGGCCTCCCGCATGCCCACTATACGCCCTCGCTCAAAGTCCGCAACTGCACATACGGTTCACGTCCACGCTGTCGCGGCATGCTACCAGTGTTAAAGACTGCGATGGAGCTCCGTATGCCACGGCAAACTGGCTGACACTGACGGCGGCGGTGCACAAATGCTGCGCAGCTAGCGCCATTCGACGGCCAACACCGCGGTTCCTGGTGTGTCCGCTGTGCCGTGCGTGTGATCATTGCTTGTACAGCCCTCTCGCAGTGTCCGGAGCAAGTATGGTGGGTCTGACACACCGGTGTCAATGTGTTCTTTTTTCCATTTCCAGGAGTTTATATATATATATATATACTAAGATGGTATCTGTTCTTTCGGACATGTTCGAAAGAACAGATACCATCTTAGTATATATAGTCAAAACAATATCTCAGTAGAAGGGCACAAGGTGCTATTGCCAGATACTGTACGGCTCCTGCTCCATCCATATGACCCAGGAATTTTCTTCCTATCAAATACATTTCGTGGGGCAGACTGACAGAAAGTCAGATTACGCAAACGAGGTCGCTCTACAACCTTAGAAGAAAAGTGTCTTCAAAAAAAGTATTCCAGAGCAGTTTGTAACGCCGGAAATGCATATCCTCCTATTTCCATCTATTGCACTGCAAATTTTTTTCCTTATTTTGTTACCTGAAGATATGACATTTCTGTGTCTTTATATACTGTAATTGTTTTACTATATATATATATATATATATAATTGGTTTGTTTTGTAAATATTATTTGTATTTTTACGCTGGGTCTTGCCTAGGGAAAACTATGCTATCGAACCATTACATCGATAGGTCGTGTGGAGAACCAAAGTGTTTACGATCTTTGAGAGTGTTAACTCTGCCGCGTGGAGCGCGTGCAGAGAAGGGAGTCTGGCTGGGGTAGTGCAGTGGAGCAGGTGTGTTGTGTGGTGCTCCCGCGAGTTGCCGCGCGTTCGGGGTTTGGCAGCATGTAATTGCGCTCGACTTGCTATGATAGTTTCTGACACGGTGTCGCGGACGGGAAGCATTAGCTGGCGCACATCAAGAGCCCGTTTCGCCTGGTGACCGTGTCGAGACGAAGACGCGCCAAGATCCAGCTTCTGCAACAGCGACGGCCGACAATGGGTGACTGTCGCCACCTCCTCGATCGACGGCTTCAAACCTTCAATCAACCAACAAGGAAGACTGGAAGCACATAAAGTTTTAGAACTGTATGGCAGACCTCAGCTTCTCAAACTGTTCAAATCACAAAATTACAGCAACGCAGCATGAACCTTTGTTGCTCATTGTCCCAATTGCATTACCAAGCAGGGCCCCTTCCTTTTCCGGAATGAACCCGAGTGTCGTTGAAATTCAAACGCCAGCATCATTCAATTTCACTGCTTTAATTTCTAAGTTCAGTTAAGGTATTCATAGCTGGCTACAATATTTAGATTACAGAAGCACAAATTATGAGTGCGAGTTTTGTTACCATATTTTAGCTTACCTGTGACTACAGCTCAGCTTGATACGTACTAAATTTTACTATTGTTAATTGTTCAGAATCATTTAATTCAAGTTCAAAGTTAAATCTCTTATTTCTAAATTGCGTAGATTCAAGTAGCTTTTGAAATGATTGTTGAGGTAGCCCAAGACTAACCGTATTTTACTGAATTTCGATGTGCTTCAGAAACAAAGCTCACTATTAATTTCAGTCACTAAATTAACTTTCAATTTTCCGGCTTTATTAATTCTTTTGCTAAATTATGTCAGAGTGTAGCGAAATTTATTACTTCTGACAAACTTTCAGTTTTCACACTACACGTGTCAACCTTCATTTGCCACCCTTCTAGTGCTAATTATATGTGTAATAACCTTTCTTTTTCAGTTACTATAGTAATTGTCCATAGGACTGGCGGCCGTAATTTCCCCCAAATCTCAAATATCTAATTACTGCTAGTTAATTGTTAACGTAACGGCCGCACATTTACTTTCTTTATTAACTTTACCCCTTTTCAAAATTAATTTCCACCGGTTTCATTGGCATTTTTTCTTTCATTTAGAAGTAACCCTTTCCACCCTCTTTACCGACAGATTAACTTCGGTGACGATTGCTTTTCCCAAATTTCCATTAGGTACACGCGGTTTAATTTTTCATTGTCATTAAGGTCGATAAGTGAGGGGGAGGTTACAAGTTCCAGTTGACTCGATGAAGAAACAAGACCTCATATCTACACTGAACTGGACACCACCTATTTATCACAAATTATACAAAGCTATAAAAATTAAGAAGGCATCTACAAATGAGGATGAGCATGTAGATGCATCTGCAGACGAAATGTGATAATTTTCAGCTGTCCTGTGTTTGTTGCACGAAAACAATAGTGTGCCACATAATATGTTCACTACAGCTAGGAAAAGATAGAGTTTCGGACATTATTAACTCAAAGTTCGTATTTTTTTTCCTTTAATTTGTGTGCTTAAGTACAGTGACTACCAGTTGCATAAATAATAAAATATTAATAACTTAAGTATCAAATATTTTTAATACCATTATATTCCACCATATCTTTCAAATGTTAAGTTTAGGAGTTATAGAAGAGTTGGTTGTGGCCTTGAGTCGTGCACGAACAGCCAGATGGTAAGGCGACCGCTCGTGATAAGCGGGATATCTGGCTTCGAGTCCCGGTCTGGCACAAATTTTCATAGTCCTCATTCCATTCAACAGCTGATGGTAGTCATTATTCGCGGATCCATCTGATGTGTACATCAATAGCTGTCAACAAGATACAGCAAGTAAAAATGACAACCATAATATGTAACTAACTATCAATTGACAAAAAAGCGGACACATCTTCAAGAAAACCAACCTAACACATAATACTGGCTGAATGCTGAATGCAAATACCTTGCTAAATTATTCGCTGTACAAACACAAATAGGGACTCTATCAACACCCGATAAAAATGTTCTGTCTACCAGGGTCAGAGTAAAAATTAAAGTCATATCTGCTATTCTGCTTTTTTATCAAGTGCGGTTCCATTCATTATGTGTTAGGATAAGTCATTTAGTGACAGAAGGTACACTCATACCAAATACCTTACAAGAATACTTATACAGTTATTCGAGAGTATTCAGAAAGTACATGCCATCTACAGATATATATTTTGGTTAATATGAATCTTGTTTTCAAAACACTTGGACATCTTACTCATGTAGTCATTGACATGTTAAAAATGGATACACGTGAAAATGCAGTATGGGTGCATACAATATTAGATAAAGCGAGTTTAAGTAACATTGAAACAGACACAAAAAACATATCATTGTAACATGCATTTACAGTTACCCATGTCTCTGGTTACTTGACAAGTGCTAATTTCATATCAAAGATATTTCGAAACATCACATAGCATAAAGAATATTTCAGATTACTTAAACAATTTGTGTGTGAAAAACATGGTGTATGCACTAAGTGTAATGTGATCATGGCAACAAAGAAGCTAATATTTTCATACGTGAAGAAAGATTACATGATATGCTGAATGGAATGAACAGTCTAACGAGTACAAAATATAGATTGAGAGTAAATCGATGAAAGATGAAGGTATTGGGAAATAGTAGAAATGAGAATAGCGAGTAACATATCATGATTGATGGTCAGGAAGTAGATGAAGTTAAGGGATTCTACTACTTAGGCAGCAAAATAACCATTGACGGACTGAGCAAGGAGGACATCAAAAGCCGAGTAGCAATAGCAAAAACGGCATTTCTGGCCAAGAGAAGTATGCTAGTATCAAACATTGCCTTAATCTGAGGAAGTTATTTCTGAGAATGTACATTTTGAGCACAGCTTTGTATGGTAGTGAAACATGGACTGTGGGAAATGTGGAACAAAAGACAATCGTAGCATTCGAGATGTGGCTCTACGGGCTAACGTTGAAAATTAAGAGATAAGGTAAGGAATAAGGAGGTTCTGCACAGAATCTGAGAGGAAAGCAATATGTAGAAACACTCACAAGGAGAAGGGACAGGATAATACATCTGCTAAGACATCAGGGAATGACGTCCATGGTACTAGAGAGATCTGTAGAGGGCAAAAGCTGTAGAGGAAGACAGAGATTGGAATACACCCAGCAAATAATTGAGGACGTAGGTTGCAAGTGCAACTCTGAGATGAAGAGGTTGGCACATGAGAGGAATAAAGAAAAAAATAAAGGAACAGTCTGGAGAGAGATGTCAGTAATTATGTGGCTTGCCTTTTCCGTAGTGTCGTTGGCAACATGTGTGTTTGGACAGGAACAAAGAGACTGTAGTTCTTCCCTAAGATCAATATGCTGTTAGCGGTGCTGGTCTTTCACATTGTCAGCCCGACTGTATCATGATGGCGTTTTGATACTCCTTTTCCTTGAGCTGGACAGTAACTAGTTGTGCAGTAGCTTGGACAGTCAGTCCTCACTATCCAAAAGTTCGATTTGAATTGGGGTATGCTGATCAACACCGAATGTCTCGACAGGCAGTATCTCCGTATTCACGCTTGTAGACAAATATTGTAAAGGGTAGTGGTTATTTACAACAGTGCGATGCTCCGATGCAGACAGACTGATGAGTGAAATCATCTATAAGGAGAACAGATGAGTGTACAAAACAGTAATGTGATAGACTCCTGAAGGTAAATGTTCATTTTCTATTGTGTTGCATCAGAATGACCAGTAATTAGGATACTCGTTGTGCACGAGGTTCGCTTGTTTACACTAACAGCTAAGTCGTTCTGGGCTGTTGAATGACTATGTTGTGATGGTGAAGCCAGCTGTGTTGCCTTCTGGTTCTCCTCCCCTGGGAGTTTCTGCCGGTCTCCCATTCATGTTTACGTCGACAATGAAAGTGCTCTTCCCGTCGTAACTGGGCGACCTTGGCTGTAGCCACTCAAGCTGGAGTGACTGTTCCTGCTCTCATCCCTTGGTGCGTGAATCTGCACAATCGACAAGATTACATACGAGTACAGTAGAAACATTACTCTGTTA
The DNA here is from genome assembly GCF_023898315.1 of Schistocerca nitens. Classification (NCBI taxonomy): domain Eukaryota; kingdom Metazoa; phylum Arthropoda; class Insecta; order Orthoptera; family Acrididae; genus Schistocerca; species Schistocerca nitens. Next base: position 101,902,995 of record NC_064620.1, on the reverse strand, counting down.
TAATATTAAACAAAACCTAAAATTACATCTCCAAGATAATGACGTGACAAACTTACATCTAGAGTCAATCAAATAGTATGAAATGAATTACAAATGTCTGCAAGAAGGGTTACAAGTATAACGTTAATCAAAAGAAGAGTATAAAGTTTTTACAGTATCTAAATAATCAGGTGGTTTTTACAAAAGTTCTTTGAGTAATCCTTATTACTTATACTGTCCTTTGTACTGTTCACATTCTACTAACAATCCAATTCAACGTCAGTGCTTCTTATGGCAAAACAACTATTCTTCATCTTGTACATCATGAATATTTATCCTTGCAGATGTTAGGGTTAGTGTAAGGCTAGTGGGTTAAGTTAGTTGACTAGTATTAGACCATATCTTCCGCACATGCCATGCCTAAGTGTAATAATCTTAATTATTTGCAAGCTCACTGAATCCTGTTTGTTATGTAGATCATGCAAGCAAACTAAAAGATAGAATTATTAATAGTTATAACATTTAAGATTATGGTATACAAACTCAGGTGTTTGCCCTTGATGGTACCATTCTTTTGTATCCAGCCGTCTCCATTCCTCCCTTCTGTGATATCCTCTTTACCGTAGCCTCATGCGCTGTAGCTTATTATCTCGTATCTAGCAATACCCACAGAGACTACATTTCGTAAGGCTCGGCCCTTAAAGATTCCTGAAATGATGCACTTATCCATCGGGAAGAACGTGATAAATCCCTCCATTTTAAAAAACAATTGCTTTATCTCTGTTCTCACACCAGAATCAACAAAAATACCTCACGACTCTCAAATGGCAATTAACCTCTGGACTCGTTTCAAGGGCATTCTCTCGCTGTATCTCTGACTCTATAATGAGACAGGATAGTAGAAGAACAGGTTCCTCGGGAGAGAGAAGAATAAAAACACACAAAATAAGTCATGGCTTAAAATGGCTGTGAGCACTATGGGACTCAACTGCTGTGGTCATAAGTCCCCTAGAACTTAGAACTACTTAAACCTAACTAACCTAAGGACAGCACACAACACCCAGCCATCACGAGGCAGAGAAAATCCCTGACCCCGCCGGGAATCGAACCCGGGAACCCGGGCGTGGGAAGCGAGAACGCTACCGCACGACCACGAGATGTGGGCAATAAGTCATGGTCACGACTTGAATTTTACGTAAGTCTAAACACAACAATCTCAGCAATTTTGGCTGCTCAGTCACCTCATAGTTCATACTTCAATTTTACTCAAATTTTGTCCATTGGTTTATGTAACATCGCAGCTAATAACCAGTAGCTCTTATTCTAACCTTGATGTACCCCAGTCAGCTCATACCGTCCGCAACTGAGCCCTTCCGTTCCCAGTATGAACGTTTCTACTACCCTTCACTTGGTGTCTTCCACAGTACCTCCACTTACAATTTACACGAATAAACTACTTATGGTCACATGTTCGTGGTCCATACTCATGGGTACAAAATATTTTTCGCCTTTTTCTTCCCTCTCCTTACATTCCGTGTGCCACATGTCATCCAACCATACCTTGAATTCACTCACACCCCCTTTTTTTTGACCGACTAAGGCCCAACAATATTTCGTTTGCAGCTTATCGCGCAATCATATGATTTCAGCAGGAGAGGAGGGTTCATGTAGATACCTAATCTTATCTCCCAAATCTTCAAGCAAATTTCTTCTGGTGTGTTTCGTAATGGCTGTCGTCGCCACAGTGCATTGTCATCGGAATAACACAGGCACAACAATATCGCCATTGATGTTGGTTGCCACTTACACAAACATGATATTCTCTCCAAATTTGTTGCATTGTGGATCGAAAATTTTGCTCGTAGCTGCCCCTCTATCTGTCATCAGAGGACCACCTCCGACGAAAAACCTTTGATGCTAGGGTAACGTTATGAAGAGTGGCAAGCTATTTCGTGTGTCCCTTTTCATTTAATATGAGAAGTAAATTCTACTAAAAGGATAATGTGTACACAGAATATTACAATAACAGCATATAAGAGGAAACTGGACTGCAGTGACTGGATGTAGTGAACTCTTACTAACTTAGAGTCTTCACTAGATTTATCATGGTGTAAGTCTTCTTTTTCTTTGCTTTCTAAGAGTGCTTGGGAACAGGGCACATAATGGACTTGGGACAAGCAACGCAGTGGCCAATATAAAGAAAAAGTGGGCGTGAGCAGCAGTCTGGGACTCTGGCATTCGCAGAAAACAGGGCAGGTAGCGGGAGGTGTTGTCAGTGTCAAAGTTGCAACGCTGGGTGAGTCCCAGAGGCACCGGTGCGACTGTTCATTCACAACGCATCTCCAGCCTCGCATCCAAGCACTGCCGAGGGAAATAACTGTTATCAGTGGGAGGCTGGTGCTCTGCTGTGTTCAGAATAATGCCTTCAGCAGGTAACAGTCTTCTGCTTTCCAAGGTAAACATAGCATTTCATAAAATAAGAAACCTCAGCACAGGTTTTTAGTTTCTTAGGGCCTCTGATGCGAAGCTAGTTGCTGAGTGCAAAAAGACACAAATGGTAGAAGTGCTTGTCACGTCAGGACAACAGATCATAGAGAGAAGTCTTTTGGAAAAGTTAGGTGGATCGAAAAGTATTTGGAGTGGTAATATAATGCGATTTTTTTGGCGGAATTTTTGGGGAAGAAGCAGTTACGCCTTTGTCGTATTGTTAAATTGGCAAAACTAATCTTATTTGCTGATGACACCAGCATATTAATAACAGCTGCTGACAAAATCTCATTGGAAGTAGCAATAGATACTGTAATGTCCCAAATTACTAGCTGGTTTCAAAAAAATAAAATAATAATAAATAAAGAAAAAACTGTCTTTATGAATTTCCACTCTTCTCCACATGTGCAAAACTTTGTTACAGTACCATACCTTGAAAATACGTTACTGAACTCGGTTACTGATATTAAGGTTCTAGGCCTATCGATACAAGATAATTTAAAATGGGGCTGTCATATAAAAGAACTTGAGAAAAAACTTTCAAAAGCTTGTTATGCTCTGCATGTGTTAAATAAAAGTGCAAGAAAGTCAACAGTTATTCAGGCGTATTATGCATACTTCCGTGCACTACTTCGATATGGGTTAATCTTCTGGGGAAATTCAGCCACCAGCATAAAGATTTTTAGGATGCATAAAAGAGCAATCAGGGCTATCTGCAACTTAAGAAAACTGGAAACATGTAGACCACATTTCATCCAGATGAAAATAATGAGCCTACCGAGCCTTTCCATATATGAGTGTACCCTGTTCGCAAATGAGTATCTTTTTCAGTTTCATAACAGAAAGTAACTGTTCGTACACGTATGTTGAAACAAACATTGAAATAACCTTATCGGCTTGTATGTGCATTCGGGTTGGGGAACATTTTAGAAGAGTCTTGCAAATTCCTGAATTGCACAAGCAGGTCACTAAGCAAGGCGCTACACTGTATGTGTATCAGCTCAAGTTGGAAGGTAGCGATAAGGTACATCAGCAACCAACACCAAGAATGGTGTGATAAATATATCGAAATCAGTCGTCAAAGTCCAGTCAGTTTTCGATGTTGCTCAGTGACAGTCATACAATATTTTTAAACGAACACACAGTCATTTGACTGTATTGTTGTTTACTTAATTACGACCCAGGTTTCAGCCTTTTATGCCATTTTCAAGTAACTGAGTTTGTGTCATTAACATGTATTGCAGGACATCAACGTAAAAATTGTAGACCGGTCATCTTGCGACTGTACATTCTCGTGACCACCGCTTCCAGTAATCTTGTACAGTGGTCACATTCCTGACAATTCTTTCTGCAATATAGTAGAAGGAACATCCAGCTTCTCGTAGCCTTATTACATGACATCGTTAAGACTCAGTGCGGTGGTGATAATGGCATCTTTTTGCCTTAAAGGCATTCTTGATTAACATCAGCTCGTCACGTCCCATCTCGAAAGAACTAACAATCACGACCTTTACAGCGTGTATTTATAGGAAATTTAATCTGCACCCTCACAGTGCCGCCTAGTGGAACTCTTATACGACTGACACGAAAACTGAATAGACGTTTCCAGAATGAGATTTTCACTCTGCAGCGGAGTGTGCGCTGATATGAAACTTCCTGGCAGATTAAAACTGTGTGCCCGACCGAGACTCGAACTCGGGACCTTGCCTTTCGCGGGCAAGTGCTCTACCATCTGAGCTACCGAAACACGGTAGCTTCGGTAGCTCAGATGGTAGAGCACTTGCCCGCGAAAGGCAAGGTCCCGAGTTCGAGTCTCGGTCGGGCACACAGCTTTAATCTGAATAGACGTTGTCTTTCATATATAGGAACACGCCTTCCAGCTTTTTCTTATGTCACACAAGTCATTCTTGGTGTTGCGATTTTTTTCCCATCAGTGTATACACAATATGAAGCGGGACTACAAAAAAAAAAAAAAAAAAAAAAAAAAACAGAAAAGATTCATGTTAACTTTCTCTCGTCGCACAGGCCTATGCTATCATAGGCTACGCAATTCAATCTCTGAATCATCTCAAGCACCTCTGCCCGTTGCTATAACGCACATCAACCAATACACCTCACCATCACACCTCATAAATCCCTGCTCTAACCGATACTGCAGTACACAGTTATATTGTGGGGAACGCACCTTATTCACATAACTCACCTCAAACAGGCAGCCCAGACTCATGCATGCGGCTGGTACATCAGCTACCAAGAGACTTCTCCATTGTGCGACTGCAACAAGTCAAAAGCATTTATCCCCTCTCCCCCTGCACCCCACTCCCACCCCTTTCATCCCGTCAACGAAAGGAAATTAGAAAAAAAGAAATGTAGTCACAAATTCTTGTATAGTTGTAGGAGAGAGCGGCATAAACAACATATTAAAAATCCTGACCAGTGGGGTGTACCTGTGGGCGCGGGGCAGTTAAAAGATCACGTTTTTACGTCTGTCTTGAATAACTCGGAAACAGCGGCGTCTAACGAAAATTTCCCATTCCAAAACTAAACTACATTAAATTTCCTAAAAAGATATTCTATTCATTTTTTCTCTAGACTAATTGTACCCACGCTTCAGGGGATGCAAAAGTCACAGATAATTAAAAACACTGTTTCAATGATGTAAAATTAATTTTATTGTCAAAAGGAGTGGGGTAAAAACTAATACAAAGTGTTTGTACCGTATCTAAGTGCAGTTGAGCTGTGTTAATAAATAAACTGTGATATGGAGATATAACAGGGTCGAATGTAGGAGCATGAGGGTTTGTAAGTGGCCGGATTGTGGACATTCCCCTGCCTGCTTCACAGGTATGCATACCCTACGTCACAAGAAGAGGGCGTCACAAATTTATACCACCATTTTCGCAGCTCGCCTCATGAATCACTCGGTACAAAGTGTGCAGACATGTCCGGGAGTCTTTATTTTCCATGGAATCCATTAACATTGTATAGAATACAATCCTAACGCAAGGAATGCATGTCTACAGTGGTATGGTAGGAGCTATGAAGGTGTGGTAAGGTGCCGGGCTAACATTAATTCAGGCATCGTATGAAATAAATAACCAACAATTCTTACTCAAAAGTTATTAGAAAACATATTGCCCAACCTCTCTCCCCCCCCCCCCTCTCTCTCCCTCTCTCTCTCTCTCTCTCTCTCTCTCTCTCTCTCTCTCTCTCTCTCTCTCTCTATATATATATATATATATATATATATATATATATATATATATATATATATATATATATAAGGGCACCTATTACAAGGTCCCTTAATAATATTTACACTGATCCAACATCGAGGGTAAAATACCAGTGATAAAGTAGTGACAAATTTGAGCCCAAAGCAATTATAACATTAATTAAAAGTTTCAACACAAGCTCGATAACTATTTGTGATAAAAGGTTAAACTGCCCAAGGCTATTTAAAAAATGTATGTAGTAACCTTTAAACAAATTAATAATAACAAACTGACAGCAATTCAAACCTAAAAACAGTATTCAGATAAACTCGGTTAAACATAGCACTTGAAATACTCAACAAATTACAGTGGAACGCCTTTATCACAAGTTCTGTGGACATCAGTTTTTCGTGCTCCAATTTAAAACTTGCTCAGTTACTGTACAGGAGTACCGAACAAATTACAAAAGGTAATTACTTAACTCAAGAACACATCTGCAGCATTAGAATTCATCCGCTGCTACCTCAGTGGGTTTTCAGAGCTGTAATCTTATTTCGTTTCACACGTCAGTCTTGCGCACACATCTTGGCAAATACATTACACACATCGTTAAATGGGCGTGATAAGACCTGAAACATAAATCAGTTACCACTGGTCCCACACATACATACAAATAATGGCCTCCCACCATGGCAAACTCAATGAAAACCTTGTAACATGAACAGTTAGACAAATGACCAGTCAGGCGATATTGGAACTAATGGCGCCCCACAAGGGCAGACTCAATTACAATTTTGCTACACGAACAACTAAAACACACAGAAGGGCAAGTACTCAATAATAGAGTTACACATGGAATTATCCAGTACTCAATGCAACCAGGGCGCAGCGAAGTATGGTGACGGCTGTATAAACTCCCAACCGTTGCTTTAACCGCCCATCTCCTACGGACAACACCAGTATTGTGCAACCGCAGCGCACTTTCATGCTAAAGGGGAGCTCCTTTCCAAATCAAAGCTTCCCAAACAACGGCTCTCAACTACAACTATGCCACGAAAGCATCTTCCTCCACCCGTGAGCACCGGTCTCTTTTCAGTTTACAGACACACCAGACCTTCCCAGCATTTCCTGTCCAGTTCTCTTATTTGAGTAGACAAAATAACTTCGCTGAAGTCGTGTTTGCGTAGCTGAGTTATTTTCAGTTTATTAAGTGAGAACTTAACATGTAGTTGTTAAAAGAGCTATTATGTAAAAACTCAACAACTCCAGATGTTTACTGCCTCTCAAACTGAAGAGCCTGTCCTAAGTGTAACATGCTGCCAGTATGTCGATTTCATTGTCTCCGCTATCAATGGCCAGATTACTTTTCACAGCATGAGAGGCATCAAATGCATCACTCCAGCCTCAGATCTCCCTACATCTGAAGAGGCCCAGAGGCGTAAATTGGCTTCCTCTGCATCAGAAGTAGGTGACCTAGGTGTTACAGAACTTCAGATATTTCAACACAAGTGAAGAAAGCATCACAGCAGATTACTGTTCTGGCTTTAAGCACGACCAGTACTTTTCCATCAGACCTGTCGACACCCAATTCGTAAGATGTATTGTCGCCCTGTGTCATGTGTCTCCATTCAGTACAGCCCACTCTACGCGCGCCAGCAATTCCTCAACGGAAGAGATTTATGAAGCCTACCAGTAACACAATTAACGATGAGAGAAGTCCAATAGCTTTTAGGTCATTCATTATTTCATCACCAAAGGACTAAAAAACGGTTACAGATTTCACAGTACGCTGTCAAGGATAGACATATTTCCCAATTCAATCTCTCTTCCAACAACACTTCGTAGATCACTGGCAACATCACATTTACAAATTAAATATTTCTCTGTAGGAACGTATTTTTCATAAAAGCTCCCTTAACAACTGCGTGTAAGAACTTACTTAACATGAGCTTTGTAAGTTATTTCGTCTACTCACACAGGAGAACTGGAGAGAAAATTCTAGTGAGGTATGATCTGTCTTTACATCTCCATCTACATGGATACTCTGCAAATCACACCTAAATACCTGGCAGAGGGCTCATCAAACAACCTTCAAAATAATTCTATATTATTCCACTCTCGAACAGCGCGCAAAGAAACGAACAACTATATCATTCCTTACGAGCTCTGGTTTCCATTATTTTATTATGATGATCGTTTCTCCCTATGTAGGTCGGCATCAACAAAATATTTTTGCATTCGGAGGAGAAAGTTGGCGATTGAAACTTCGTGAGAAGATTCCGCCGCGAGCAAAACCATCTTTGTTTTAATGGTGGCCATCCGAAATCCTGTATCACGTCCGTGACACTCTATCCCATACTTCTCGATAATACAAAAGTTACTGCTCTCCTTTGAACTGGTAAGGATTCCAGACCGCGCAGCAGTATTCCAAAAGAGGACGGACAAGCGTAGTCTAGGGAGTCTCTTTAGTAGATCTGTTGCATTTTCAAAGTATTCTGCCAATAAATCGCAGTCTTTGGTTTGCTTTCACCAAACATTTTTTATGTGTTCCCTTCCAATTTAAATTGTTCACAATTGTAGTTCCTATGTATTTAGTTGAATTTACGGCGCTTATATTACACTGATTTATTGTGTAACCGAAGTTTAACGAATTCCTTTTAGCGCTCATGTGGATAACCTCACACACTTTTCATTATTTACGGTCAATTGCCGTTTTTCTCTCATTCAGATATGTTATCTAACTCGTTTTGCAATTTGTTTTGAGCTTCTGATGAGTTTACTAGACGAGAAACTACAGCGTCATCTGCTAACTGAGAAGTGAGCAGCACTCATGATGGGGCGAGTTGCCTTTCCTGAATGAACGCTACAGACAAAGGATGACAAAGAATCAGTTTGCTCTCTAGCAGTGTAGGAGAGTGCGCAGTGATTTACATAGAATCCGACCACTCGCATTTATTGCATTAATATTATCAGTAACTCATATCCGTCTTCCATATTGCGTTAATGCACTTCCGTGCACTGTGTATCCGGTGATTCATAAGGCGAGCTGCGAAAATGGCGGGATGCCTTTGTGGAGCTCCCTGTTCTTGTGACGTAATGGGCACTCATCTGCTCGCTCTCAATTTGCGGACCTATCAAGGAGGCAGGTGCATGACCACCCTGTTATACCCCGAGAACACAGTTTATACCTTAGTACGGTGCTACTGCACTTACAAGGAACACTTTGACAGCGAGGTGGCAAATGACAATAATTTTTATGGCATTCGACACCCTATATATTGTCTGCCATGTAACCACAATATTGGCTGCTAATGGCAAGAGGGGGCGGGAGTGGAGGTTTCCAATGGTGAGCACAGCATTAGGCTAGGAAGCGTAGTCGAGCTGCGTAGTCGGCGAGTAACTCACAACAGTCCTACAGTGCTAGTGGTGTTGATAAAAGTAGAGAAATGGCAATCATAAATAAAGAAAACATAGAATTTTTTTTACAACAGCTTGTAGTGGGACGAAATTGAAGCGTCACCCATCCACCAGTGTCAGCCCAGTTTGCAGGTGAATATAAGTTTAATTTAGTTTTGTTTATGTATTTTTTGTAATATTTGTAATGGTTGTGAATTGTCTAAAGTTTTTGTTTTTGTTTTTATGTTTCATGTACGGAGAGGGCGGCGCAACGAACGGAGACAGCATCTTCGCTGCCGGGACCAGAGAGAAAACTGCTGGCCACTATACGTCGCGGGTCGACAGCCAAAGAGCAACAGAAGATCCTGAAACCGAGTTGTTGCGTCGTGCTTCTAAAAATCAAATAAATGAGAATTTGTAATGTTTTGTACAACAATGATATCATAGGAAGTTTAATCTTATTGAAAATGTTAGTTTTCTCTCGTCAAGGCTCAGGTTCACATCTGTATGTAGGAAGATAATAAACTAGTGGATGCTACTAAAGTTAAAATACGTGTTCCGAGGATTTATTTATGAAGAATTATGTGAATGAATTAATAATATATTTGACAAGATTATTGAATTTTGACAGCGTTCATCGCGACTTTGACGCTCAAAAAGTTTATTGAATGTGGTTCTATTATCGATTAAATCAGATAACGTGTATCAATATAATTTCTGAGGAGAAACAAACGACATCTAAAATTGAAAAAAGTTTACGCAAACCAATTGGCCCGAGTGACGTAATTCGGCGCATACGACTCAAATGATGTTTTACAGTTTCGTTCAAGAACCATTCTGAGACAATTTAAAAAGAATATAAATAATTTTGAAGTGGGTTGTAACTGACGTAGGTGACGAAGTCTACACATGGTCATATGTCGAAAGAAAATAATTTATAAGAAACTTACGTCGTTACACTACAAGCTGCCGAAGTTGACATTTCGTCAGACTCAGAAACACGTTGGAATTTGGCATATTTACCATGTATAAATCGTTGCCAAAGATGACAGAAGCGATACATGATGTATGGATTGTAAACCTGTAGTATGATGATTATTCACTGAGTCGCATTGATGTACAAATGAAAAAAACTAATAATTATTGATAAGTGTTTAATACCATTCTTTACGCAAGTATGCGAATTCTATGAAGATTAACAGAAACTGATATTCGTGCTGATTGTTAAAGGTGGTCATGTTCCGGTACCATGAAACAAAATCCATATTCTTATGATGTTGCCATTTTAGTAGTGTGACATTCAAGATGTTTCTGCCGTTGATGGTATACGTGTTTTGCCGTGCCCCCGCCAACCCTCCCCTTCCCCCCCCCCCCTCCGACTCTACCCTACATTTGGAGTGACAACAGTAAAAACGAAAAATATGTTAAAATTAATACCTAAAATAAAGACTTGATGCAGCTATTCGTTGCGTCTTGTAAATCTTGAGTCTTTTGCAAATCCCTGAGAGCTTTTCCTCGTACGGAGAAATATGAAACATAATGTGCGATAAATAAAACTAGTGAATGTAACTTCACTTGGAAATGATAGTCTATGATACTACGCAATCGCATGCAGTGGGTAACACAGTGGACTTAGTAAATACTAATCGGTTGCTGTAAAAATTTGTATCGTTTATGAGTTGCAAGATGGTATTTCGATTACTATGGGTTTCTTTATCGACTGTCTCTTTTTATTTGCATTTCGCAGTTGCTATTTGATTTTGTCATTTGGAGATAGTGAGACGAGTTGTGGATGAAAGAAAACGGAGTGCCAAGAGGAGAAATCGGAACATTTCTGACGTATTCTTCTGTTTGAATTCAATAGAAGGCTGACAGCAGTGGAGGCAGTCAGAAACATTCGCGCCGTGTATGGAGATGATGTTACTGGGCAGAGCACGGCAACAAAATGGTTTTCTCGTTTAAGCAGGACCGTTTTGACATTAGTGTCCCTTCACGTTCAGGAATACTTTCCGCGTTTGATGAAGATCGTTTAAATGCATTAATCCACAACGATGACCGTCAATGTACTTAAGAGCTGGGAAATGGGATGAACTGCGATCATTCCACCATCGTGTGATATTTGCGTGCAATGGAGAAGGCTAAAAAATCGGGTATATGGGTACTGCATGCTCTGACCCAAAGTCATAAAAATCTTTAAGTGGCCATACAAGCATCTCTGCTTGCTCATTATCAACTGGCTCGTGAACAATGAAAGGTCTCTGTTGGATTCCTTTCATGTTAATTTCTTCAATCTGTTGTCATTTAAGGCATAAATTCCTCTTCTAAATTTACTGTGGTGTTTCTATCAGGGAGGAGACTGAGCAGTGGAACGTGTTACTTTTACACATAAACAAGAACGATCTGTCACACTAATACACTTTAAAACACAGTTTATATGTAATTCATGTCACACAGTCTCATACGGAACCTACATCCACTTTCTTTTATATACTGTATGTGATAAGATACTGTCATCCCCCTTCCCGTCTGTGTGAGAGGATGAATGGGCAAATGTATTTCTAGTTGCATGCTTGATGGTAGCAGACAAGCCTGTCTGCTAGAGAACAGTAGGACCAACGTCGGAACAGTTAGCTACGCTTTCTAAAAGCAGAGAGGTTTCTATTCTTAGTATGGTCCTGTCCGTCCCTTGTCATGTTGGTATAGGAAGCTGCCTCTCTGGTCACTTCCGTTTATATCTGTGAAGCACCCTCAGTAGGGGCCCAGGCAGTCTGTCTGCAGCGAGCGTCTGAAGTGATAAGATCTCCGACTAAGAGCGTCTCTGCTAAGTCCGTAGGACAATGGATTTCTTAAGTTCAGCCTAACTGAAAATAAAGTTAAAAGTAAATGTTCAAATATAAACTGATTTATTTCTTTTTATTTAAATTCTCTTTTTATGTATATATATCACCGATTGTCTTAAGATAACTATTAAAAGTTTATAATTAATGAACCACGGACCTTGCCGTTGGTGGGGAGGCTTGCGTGCCACAGCGATAGAGATAGCTACCACAACGGAGGGGTATCTGTTGAGAGGCCAGACAAACGTGTGGTTCCTGAAGAGGGGCAGCAGCCTTTTCAGTAGTTGCAAGGGCAACAGTCTGGATGATTGACTGATCTGGCCTTGTACCAATAACCAAAACGGCCTTGCTGTGCTGGTACTGCGAACGGCTGAAAGCAAGGGGAAACTACGGCCGTAATTTTTCCCGAGGGCATTCCGCTTTACTGTATGATTAAGTGATGATGGCGTCCTCTTGGGTAAAATATACCAGAGGTAAAATAGTCCCCCATTCGGATCTCCGGGCGGGGACTACTCAAGAGGATGTCGTTATCAGGAGAAAGAAAACTGGCGTTCTACGGATCGGAGCGTGGAATGTCAGATCCCTTAATCGGGCAGGTAGGTGAGAAAATTTAAAAAGGGAAATGGGTAGGTTAAAGTTAGATATAGTGGGAATTAGTGAAGTTCGGTGGCAGGAGGAACAAGACTTCTGGTCAGGTGACTACAGGCTTATAAACACAAAGTCAAATAGGGGTAATGCAGGAGTAGGTCTAATAATGAATAGGAAAATAGGAATACGGGTAAGCTACTACAAACAGCGTAGTGAACGCATTATTGTGGTCAAGATAGATACGAAGCCCACACCTACTACAGTAGTACAAGTTTATATGCCAACTAGCTCCACAGATGACGAAGAAATTGAAGAAATGTATGATGAAATAAAAGAAATAATTCAGATAGTGAAGGGAGACGAAAATTTAATAGTCATGGGTGACTGGAATTCGAGTGTAGGAAAAGGGAGAGAAGGAAACGTAGTAGGTGAATATGGATTGGGGCTAGGAAATGAAAGAGGAAGCCGCCTGATAGAATTTTGCACAGAGCACAACTTAATCATAGCTAACACTTGGTTTAAGAATCATGATAGAAGGTTGTATACATGGAAGAACCCTGGAGATACTAAAAGGTATCAGATAGATTATATAATGGTAAGACAGAGATTTAGGAACCAGGTTTTAAATTGTAAGACATTTCCAGGGGCAGATGTGGACTCTGACCACAATCTATTGGTTATGACCTGTGGATTAAAACTGAAGAAACTGCAAAAAGGTGGGAATTTAAGGAGATGGGACCTGGATAAACTGAAAGAACCAGAGGTTGTACAGAGTTTCAGGGAGAGCATAAGGGAACAATTGACAGGAATGGGGGAAAGAAATACAGTAGAAAAAGAATGGGCAGCTTTGAGGGATGAAGTAGTGAAGGCAGCAGAGGATCAAGTAGGTAAAAGGACGAGGGCTAGTAGAAATCCTTGGGTAACAGAAGAAATATTGAATTTAATTGATAAGAGGAGAAAATATAAAAATGCAGTAAATGAAGCAGGCAAAAAGGAATACAAACGTCTCAAAAATGAGATCGACAGGAAGTGCAAAATAGCTAAGCAGGGATGGCTAGAGGACAAATGTAAGGATGTAGAGGCTTATCTCACTAGGGGTAAGATAGATACTGCCTACAGGAAAATTAAAGAGACCTTTGGAGATAAGAGAACCACTTGTATGAACATCAAGAGCTCAGATGGAAACCCAGTTCTAAGCAAAGAAGGGAAAGCAGAAAGGTGGAAGGAGTATGTAGAGGGTCTATACAATGGCGATGCACTTGAGGACAATATTATGGAAATGAAAGAGGATGTAGATGAAGATGAAATGGGAGATAAGATACTGCGTGAAGAGTTTGACAGAGCAATGAAAGACCTGAGTCGAAACAAGGCCCCCGGAGTAGACAACATTCCATTGGAACTACTGACGGCCTTGGGAGAGCCAGTCATGACAAAACCCTACCATCTGGTGAGCAAGATGTATAAAACAGGCGAAATACCCTCAGACTTCAAGAAGAATGTAATAATTCCAATCCCAAAGAAAGCGGGTGTTGACAGATGTGAAAATTACCGAACAATCGGTTTAATAAGCCACAGCTGCAAAATACTAACACGAATTCTTTACAGACGAACGGAAAAAGTAGTAGAAGCCGACCTCGGGGAAGATCAGTTTGGATTCCGTAGAAATACTGGAACACGTGAGGCAATACTGACTGACCTTACGACTTACATTAGAAGAAAGATTAAGGAAAGGCAAACCTACGTTTCTAGCATTTGTAGACTTAGAGAAAGCTTTTGACAATGTTGACTGGAATACTCTCTTTCAAATTCTAAAGGTGGCAGGGGTAAAATACAGGGAGCGAAAGGCTATTTACAAATTGTACAGAAACCAGATGGCAGTTATAAGAGTCGAGGGACATGAAAGGGAAGCAGTGGTTGGGAAGGGAGTAAGACAGGGTTGTAGCCTCTCCCCGATGTTATTAAATCTGTATATTGAGCAAGCAGTAAAGGAAACAAAAGAAAAATTCGGAGTAGGTATTAAAATCCATGGAGAAGAAATAAAAACATTGAGGTTCACCGATGACATTGTAATTCTGTCAGAGACAGCAAAGGACTTGGAAGAGCAGTTGAACGGAATGGATGTTGTCTTGAAGGGAGGATATAAGATGAACATAAAAAAAAAAACGAGGATAATGGAATGTAGTCGAATTAAGTCGGGTGATGTTGAGCGTATTAGATTAGTAAATGAGACACTTAAAGTAGTAAAGGAGTTTTGCTACTTTGGGAGCAAAATAACTGATGATGGTCGAAGTAGAGAGGATATAAAATGTAGACTGGCAATGGCAAGGAAAGCGTTTCTGAAGAAGAGAAATGTGTTAACATCGAGTATAGATTTAAGTGTCATTTCTGAAAGTATTTGTATGGAGTGTAGCCATGTATGGAAGTGAAACATGGACGGTAAATAGTTTGGACAAGAAGAGAATAGAAGCTTTCGAAATGTGGTGCTACAGAAGAATGCTGAAGATTAGATGGGTAGATCACATAACTAATGAGGAAGTATTGAATAGGATTGGGGAGAAGAGAAGTTTGTGGCACAACTTGACCAGAAGAAGGGATCGGTTGGTAGGACATGTTCTGAGGCATCAAGGGATCACCAATTTAGTATTGGAGGGCAGCGTGGAGGGTAAAAATCATAGGGGGAGACCAAGAGATGAATATACTAAGCAGATTCAGAAGGATGTAGGTTGCAGTAGGTACTGGGAGATGAAGAAGCTTGCAGAGGATAGAGTAGCATGGAGAGCTGCAGCAAACCAGTCTCAGGAGTGAAGACCACAACAACACAATTAATGTTAGTCTGGTTGGCAATTTGGTAAGCTAGAGTGGATACCTGGTGAAACAGTTGCTCAGTAATGCAAGGATAACTTCCCCAGATAGATCACGGCTTTTAACCCACTTTAATTATCTTGAATATCAGCACCACTTTCAGAACAACATTACAACATCACCGAACATTCCTATCTCATATCGTTACTAATGGCGAGAAATGATGTCTTTAAACTAAAATAAGAGAAAGAAAGGAGTCTTTCAGACCAGACAAATCAGCAACTCTCTGTATAAAGGCCTGCGCGTATCAGCAAAAGATAACGTTATACTTCTGGTGGAACAGCGACGGTGTCCTGTGTTACGAATACCTTCCCGGAGGCGTAACCATCACTTCTGACAATTGTTGTCAACAATTTAGATGTCTTGCAGACACAATCCAAGAACAACGGCCCGGGGGGCTGCATGAAGTGATCTTACTCCACAACAACGTCCGCCCGCATTCTGCTAGACAGACAAAAAAAACATTATACATGGTGGTCGGAAATTCCCGTCACAGACTTCTAGGACTTGTAGAGGGGAGTGACTACATCGTATTTTGAATAGGAATCCATGTCCGGAAACGTCATCCAACGAGACTACAGAGCGTCAAAGTTATAGTCACGGGCGTCTGCAAATGTACGTATACATGGGATGATTCCGTGATGACGTTACAGACTTTCTAGGATGATGGAGGACGATAAATGTATTAATTTGAAGTAAGGGTCCCTGTACCGGAAACGAACGAGTCGAAAGTTATAAACGAAAGCGTTCTGATACCTCTGACAGTTGAATACATGTACCGTTTCTTGTGTTGCGAAGAGTGTAGGGCTGGTAAATTTCAGTGGTGGTAGTGTGGACAAAAACGAGAAAAAATGTCCAGTAAGCGAGGGCTCTAAATTGCGTACCTGATGAGCTATGACCATTCGTTAATCTTCACTGATGTGAAACACATCTCGTCTACTCAGCAAGGCCGGCCGGAGTGGCCGAGCGGTTAAAGGCGCTACAGTCTGGAACCGCACGACCGCTACGGTCGCAGGTTCGAATCCTGCCTCGGGCATGGATGTGTGTGATGTCCTTAGGTTAGTTAGATTTAAGTAGTTCTAAGTTCTAGGGGACTTATGACCACAGCAGTTGAGTCCCATAGTGCTCAGAGCCATTTGAACCATTTTACCTTTAGCTACACGCATTTTACGCTGAGGTTACAAAAATCATGGGATACCTCCTAACATCGTATCGGATCTCCTTTTGGCCGGCGTAATGCAGCAAATAACGTAGCATGGACTCAACAAGACACTGGAAGTCCCCTTCAGAAATATTGATCCACGCCGCGTCTGTGGCCGTGCATAATTCCGGCAGTGTTGCCTCTCTATTACGTCCCATATATGTCCGATGGGATTCATATCGGGTGACGTGAGTGGCTAAATAAAACGATCAAATTGTCCAGAATGTTCTTCACACCAATCGCGAACAACTGTAGCACCGTAACACGATGCATGGTCATCCACAAAAAATTCCATCGTTTTTTTGGAACGTAAAGTCCATGAATGACTGCAGATTGTCTCCAGGCAGCCGAACATAACCAGGATTGGTTCAGTTGCACCAGAGGACCCAGTCCCTTCCATGTAAACACCGGCCACAACATTACAGAGTTGTCTCCAAGTAGTTGAACATAATCATTTACAGACAATGATCAGTTCAATTGGACCAGAAGACCCAGCCCATTCCCTGTAAACATATCCCACACTATTATGGAGCCATCACCCCCTTGATCCACCTTGTTGACATTTTGGATCCTTGACTTCGTGGGGTCTACCCCACACTCGAACCCTACCATCAGCTCTTACCAACTGAAATCGAGACTCGTCTGACAGTCCATAGTTTTCCACTCTTCTAAGCTCCAACCGATATGGTCACGAGCTCAAGAGAGGCGCTGCAGGCTGTAATATTGATTATTCCTTGCTACTGTAGTGTTATCTTGAAGCTGTGAGAGAGGAGGACAGGCGTTCCAAGGCGCGGACGCAGAGACGATGCTGAGGGCAGGCGAAACTGGAGGAGATATTGTTACATGAAGTAAACAGTAAGGGGAAACCCATGCGAAAATGTAGACGCCCCAAGACGCGGTCCCAGGGCGTTAGTTACTCTTAAAAAAATTAACATGTAACTTCATATGTCGTCTAGACGCTGTAGCAGGTTGTCACCGTAGAACTTTGTAACCAAGAGGTACGCACTAGTGTATAAAGCTAGCTTGATACCAGCCCTGAGAACAGCAACGTCAGTAGAGTCACAAGGGTTAGAAAGAGAGCGAAAACGCCAAAAATTGTTGACCTAGCAGTCCCTACTCCTGGGAGCCCGAGGGGCAGGGCTAAATGACGTAAAACAATAATGTTGCCAGCCTTATTTGGCAGAACAGTTACGTTTGGCTTCCAGCTGAACAATGTTGATACCAAATACGGACTTAGTTCAACTGCATTAACATCCCCGCCTTAGGAACAGTGGAGAGGATCTAACTAAACCGTGATTGGCAGGCACTTGCCAAAGACCGACGGGATTGGCTGGATGGCTTTAAGTGGGAAAAACAGTGGCCCCACGCGACTCTTTAGAACTCCTAGATTCCGCATTTTGTCAGAGTTCTCAGTCAGACGATCTGGGCGCTGAATCCGCGTCCGTCGACTCCAGCTTCGGTTCAGCTCCGCCCAAGTCTGCTCTCTCTCTCTCTCTCTCCTCTCTCTCTCTCTCTTGGAGTGCCTCAGTGAACAGTGTCACATTCATTATGTTTTGTTTTGAAATTATGTTGTAGCCTTAAGATGCTGCTAGTGGTTGCTACTGTGGTTAGCATCCACTCCTGGGACTTCTGCACTGGCTTCTGTTGTACCAGTGTTATTCATGCTTTTCTAACCCTAGAACTAGCCTCCAGTGTATTAGTTAGTCCTGTCTGGAATAAACAACTATTTCAACATCCTGTTTGTCCAAGAGTCTCCACAACGAGTTCCTTACCTCCATTTCTAGTAAATGCCTGTACCAGTGTTGGCTCAGATAGAAGAAAACAATCAAATGCCTTCACTGTGAATTGTCCTTCTGCCTTCTGCTCTGTACCGCTTGGGAGCGCAGACTGACCAGCAACCCATTTTTCCCTCTCCCACCTATGTCAGGACACGACAAGGCGATGTATTCTTAGCAAAGGCACTCGCGTCCGTCGTCTGTCTCCATAGTCCATTAACGCTAAATTTCGCCTCGCTGACCTAACACATACGATCGTTGTACGTCCTACTTTGATTTGTGCGGTTATTTCACACAGTGTTGCTTGTCTATTAGCACTGACAATTCTGCTGAAACGCCACTGCTCTCCGTCATTAGACGACGGCCGTCAGCCACAGCGTTGTCCGTGGTGAGAGATAATGCCTCAAGTTCGTTTTTTTCGGCACACTCTTGGCAATGTGGATGTCGGACTACTGAATTCCCTAACGATTGCCCGCATCTCGTGGTCGTGCGGTAGCGTTCTCGCTTCCCACGCCCGGGTTCCCGGGTTCGATTCCCGGCGGGGTCAGGGATTTTCTCTGCCTCGTGATGGCTGGGTGTTGTGTGCTGTCCTTAGGTTAGTTAGGTTTAAGTAGTTCTAAGTTCTAGGGGACTTATGACCACAGCAGTTGAGTCCCATAGTGCTCAGAGCCATTTGAACCATTTTTATCCCTAACGATTTCCGAAATGGAATTCCCGAGCATCTAGCTGAAACTACCACCGCCGTTCAAAGACTCTTAATTCCCGTCTTGCGGCCTTAATCGCGTCGGAAACCTTGTAAGATGGCTATTTTTTTATGATTTCATTGTATGTGTTAATATTTGTGAAGGAAAAATGATATATTTGAAGAATTGTGGTCAGAGATACAGTTGTTATGCGATGGCAGCGCTGTGGAGTGGTCGAATCTTTGACAGCCAATAGTGGATAGCTGCGGCGTGCAGCAGCTGGATATTTTCATTTTTTTTTTTTTTCGTTGAGTGTACAATGTAATGCATGGACACACTTATGTAACTATGTGAGCTACAGATTTAGTACGGGGAGGAATGATGACTCAGAACAATGGCTCGATGAGATACGGACATAAAAAAGGTTTTGAAATGAAAAACAAGGTATTATTTGATGAGATAAAAAGTTGATTTCATTTTTTGTATACTTCACCCTCGTCACAGTCAGTTTTTGATAATTAATCTGTTGATTGATTTTCTGAGTTAATTTACTGTACGATGGAAGTTATCAGGTTAACTGAATTTTCATATTAGAGTCTATAACTGTTTTTTTCCTTTTAATAAGTGCCTTCCTAACTGAAATTTCAGAACTGAAAGTTTGAGTCATGTATTTCATTGGCATTCTGTGCCAAGATTATGAACCCAATTTCCCTGACAAACTGTACTTCATTTTTAGCAGTATTTTTTTAGCTGTTGCGGAGTCTTGCCGTGTTTCTGTTTCTGCCAGTACTTCATTTTGCAGGTGAGATTCACAATACGTGGTTGTTTCGTTTCCCTTGAGCAAGGTAGTGTCGGTCGGTTCCTTTATTTTACCAGCGTCATATGTCAGTGCAGAAATTTACGTGTGTTTCAGGTTACATTCTTGTAGAGGTCGACTTTACAGTTGCATTTTTCTCGAACAGTTCACACTGATCAAATCTATTGAGCGTGAAATTTTTGGTTTGCTTATTTATTTGCCTGTGAATGAGATTGGTTTTAACACACACAGGATACTTTTCAGTTTCATGTAAGTGATGTGGCATTGATCTCAGCAGCACATTCAGGTTATCAGTTCACATCCACAGGTTTGAATTTAAGATAACACACACTGACTTACAACCTTTTCCAACGAGTCGCCTTGGTACAAATGGTAGATCCGCCAATGTACTTCCCTCTGCCATCTGTACATGTGCGTATCGTTATTCCATGACTTTTGTCACCTCAATGTAATATCAACTGTAAGTTTGCATTTGGCCCATCGAGGCTCGTTGCGAATTGATTCAGTTACATTCAGTTACAAACGCTAGAGCGATTGCAGCAAAGTATGATGAACGGTACTGTAGGTGTACTCACCTACACTTCATCAAAGAGAAAATGTCTACACTCAGCTAGAGCAAAAAATATTGAAATATCAAGGTCGAAAATGTGTTTGGACCTTCTTATATGAAGGCCTTATTTCAATAGTGGTACAATTCCATTTTTGTTCATTTTGAGATACAGAGTCCTAAAGTTAAATGAGCGCTGAAAAAGCTGCAGTTGAAATACCAGAAATATTCAAGCATATGGCTTCTTGCTAGAGATGAACCTTTCTTTCTGTTTGTTTGGATCATTAATTTTAGAAGCATTACAGACAGAAAAGTGGAGGTAATGGACTTGTACCACTATTGAAATAAGCCCTTCATATATGGTTCTGAGACTATAACCCCGCATGATATCCAACCATAGAGTTATGATTTCTGCGGTCCAATCCTCGTGTCTACATAATAATGTGCCAAAGCAGAGAGACAGGGACCATTTTGGTTGAGCCCTAAGCTAGAGTTGCTTCTACTGACCAATTTGATGGTTGTCTTCGAAAGTTCGCTACATCCATAAAATGAACGGATGGTTATCAAACGCTTAAGATGAAGACTTTGTGTACCTGCTTACTGTCAAATTTATTTCTTGGGTAGCGACACTTTCTCAAAATCAACAAATCATATGTTTGGAAACTGGAACCCCTGGAATCTTGCTCCCTCTTGGATAAATTTCTGCACGCGCCTGTAACTATAACGCAGTAGAAAATAAAATGTCTGGTAGATAGCAGAAGAGTTTTTAGTACACGCTAATTTTTTTATTGTTAACAACACTTTCTAGAAGGCAAAAAAATTTTTTTTTAAAGTTCGGTCAATTATAAACGTGAACGTTGCGTAACTGCAGTCGCTCGAATGAGACGTTGCAATCATAAAAATCATCTTCAGTATCATCTGCGGATTTTTGGATCTGATGGTACCTGGGCGGTCTTTGAGTCAACGTCGCCGCTTTATCTACACAAACAGGTCCTCATCTGGCGTTATGAGAAACCGGACTTAACATTTCAGAAAGATATGTGGTAACAAACAGGAAATGAGACTGAGACCATCCTGTCAGTAGTTAGTGATGGTAAACACCAAACTAAGTGAGGATTTTATACATAGTAGAAATTATTTTCTGAAAATACGAGTAGTTATATAGGTAGAAAAATATCACATAGACTGGTTGTTCCCATAAGTTTGGAACTTTTGTTCTTAATTGATATTGTCATTTTCCTATTTGTGAAGTCTTGTGGACGGATATTTGGAGTATAGAACTGTTTTCCTTCTAACGGTGGCACAAGTTGCCCGGCACAAAGTGAATTTTGTAGCACAGGTTGGATGAAGAAAATATAAAAGTGCACTGATGAATAATGAAAAAGTACCGTGTAGTTCAAGAAGGAACTACGTAGGTCGGAGTGAGGATTCTGGGATGGCGAAAGATTTCGGAGAAAAACGTAAACGGTATATCCCTGTAAATAACGTAAACGTTTTGAAAGTAGCAGATTTACAAGAGCGCGGCAGAGGAGATACTGAGAAATTCCCCACAACTTGGGGAAGTTTCAAGGCGTACGGGGAGGAGAGACTCCGTAGCCGCGCGTTTTGCCGATTGGAGGCGTTTCCTTTTTATTTTTATGTCGAAACTTGGGGGGTGGCTATTTTCCGCCGTTGCCGGCAGGTTGGCCGCCGTGGCGGCGCCACAGGTCGCCCCGTCTGGCGCCAGCGCGGCGCCAACTGGCGGCTAGTACCTGCGGCGGACGCGTGGCGGCGCCACGAGTGCGGCACGTCCCGCCGCGGACGCTGATTGGCCGCGGGATGAGAACAGCCGCGCAGCGGCCGGGACTGCCCGCAGAGATCTGCCGTGTCCCACATTCCGATTACAGGCAGTTTAGCGCTGCCTTTATGGACCCTAAAGCGTGGTTCGAGATCTACCCGGAATTTACGGTGACGTTTCGCAATAATCATACCTCTCCGTGAAGGAGGGCGCTGATAACGCAGTAGAGTCGAAACCCAACCTGTGGAATCAACATTTCTCGTAAAATGCTGGTTTAGGCGGAAAAGGGAGGATTTTCTAGGGTTTGAAGTGTCGCAGTTGAGATC
Source organism: Schistocerca nitens (assembly GCF_023898315.1). NCBI lineage: Eukaryota > Metazoa > Arthropoda > Insecta > Orthoptera > Acrididae > Schistocerca > Schistocerca nitens. The sequence goes on along the minus strand of NC_064620.1, from coordinate 101,880,505 downwards.
ATTAGGGTCAGAATACAAGCTCGTATAAGACAGTGATGAAGAAAGACGTTAGCCAAGTCTTCTAAATTCCTGAATAGCTGACGCGATTAATGGTTCATGCTTCCGATGCCAGGTTTCCTATCGACTTCGGATTTTCGATCCTTAATACAGCTATTAAAATGTTGTCATAATCTATTCATTAAGAAGCATAATGTTATGTACGTGTTTACAAAGTACGACGAGAGGTTTACACTCACAAACATGGGACACTGAAGTGACAAAGTTATGGGGTACCTCCTAACATTGTGTCGGACCTCCTTCAGCCGGATGTAATATAGAAGCTCGACGTGGCATTCACTCAACAAGTCGTTGGACGTCCCCTGCAGAAATACTGAACCATTACTGCCTGCATAGCCGTCCATAACTGCGGAAGTGTTGACAGTGCAGTATGTTGTGCACGAAGTGACCTCTCCCTTATCTCCAATAAATGTTCAGTGGAATTGAAGTCGGGTGCTCTTGGTTGACAAATCATTCGCTCGAACTGTTCAGAATGTTGATCAAAGCAATCGTCAACAGCTCGTGGTCTAGTGGCTAGCTTTGCTACCTCTGGATCACAGGGTCCCGGGTTCAATTCCCGGCCGGGTTGGGGATTTTCTCAGTCCGCGGAATGGATGTTTGTGTTGTCCTCATCATTTCATCATCCTCAACATTCGTGAGAGAGGTTAGATTGGACTGTGAAAAAAATTGGACTGTGAAGAAATTGGGATTTCGTACGGGCGCTGATGACCGCGCAGTTGAGCGCCCCACAAACCAAACATCATCAAACCAATTGCGAAAAATTGTGACCCGGTGATATGGTGCATTGTAAATGTATATGTCGTGTGACTAGGGCCTCCCGTCGGGTAGACCATTCGCCAGGTGCAAGTCTTTCGATTTGGCGCCACTTCGGAGACTTGCGCATCGATGGGGATGAAATGATGATGATTAGGACAACACAACACCCAGTCCCTGACCGGAGAAAAAGTCCGACCCAGCCAGGAATTGAACCCGGGCCCGTAGGACTGACATTCTGTCGCGCTGACTATTCAGCTACCAGGGCGGACATATGGCGCACTCTCATCCATAAAAATTCCATATCCATCTAGCCTAACATGACGATTTCCAGTCAATGATAGGTTCAGTTGGACCAGAAGTTCTAGTCCATTCCATGTAAACACAACTCACACCATTACGAATCCACCACCAGCTTACACAGTACCTCGTTGACAATCAAGGTCGATGACTTCTTGGCGTCTGCGCCACACTCGAATCCCAAAATCAGCACTTACCAACTGAAAACTGGACTCATACGACCGGGCAACGGTTTTACACTCGTCTATGGTCCAAGTGATAAGGTCACGAGTCCAGGAGAATCGCTGCAGGTGATGTCTTGCTGTTAGTAAAGCCACTCGCACCGGTTGTGTGCTGCGATATCCAATTAAAGCCAAATTTCATGGCACTGTCCCAACATATACGTTCGTCGTACATCACACATAGATTTATGCGATTGTTTGACGCAGTATTGCTTGTCTGTTAGCACTGACATCGCAATGCAAACCCCTCTGCTCTCGGACATTAAGACAAAGCGGTCAGTCAGCGCGTAGTTCGTGGTGAGAGGTAATGCTTGAAATTTCCTATACTCGGCACACTCTTGACACTGTGAATCCCAGAATACTGAATAACCTAACGATTTCCGAGATGGAATGTCCCATGCGTCCCGTCGTGCAGCCATAGTCATGTCGGAAACTTTTTTACATGAATCACCTCAGTAGAAATGTCAGCACCGCCAATGCACTTTCCTTTTATAATTGTGTACCCAACACTCCTGCAATCTGTAAATGTGCTTATCGTAATGCTATCAATTTTATCATCTTAGCTTATACGAGGGCAGTTCAATAAGTAATGCAACACATTTTTTTTCTCGGCCAATTTTGGTTGAAAAAACCGGAAATTTCTTGTGGAATATTTTCAAACATTCCCGCTTCGTCTCGTATAGTTTCATTGACTTCCGACAGGTGGCAGCGCTGTACGGAGCTGTTAAAATGGCGTCTGTAACGGATGTGCGTTGCAAACAACGGGCAGTGATCGAGTTTCTTTTGGCGGAAAACCAGGGCATCTCAGATATTCATAGGCGCTTGCAGAATGTCTACGGTGATCTGGCTGTGGACAAAAGCACGGTGAGTCGTTGGGCAAAGCGTGTGTCATCATCGCCGCAAGGTCAAGCAAGACTGTCTGATATCCCGCGTGCGGGCCTGCCGTGCACAGCTGTGACTCCTGCAATGGCGGAGCGTGCGAACACACTCGTTCGAGATGATCGACGGATCACCATCAAACAACTCAGTGCTCAACTTGACATCTCTGTTGGTAGTGCTGTCACAATTGTTCACCAGTTGGGATATTCAAAGGTTTGTTCCCGCTGCGTCCCTCGTTGTCTAACCGAACACCATAAAGAGCAAAGGAGAACCATCTGTGCGGAATTGCTTGCTCGTCATGTGGCTGAGGGTGGCAATTTCTTGTCAAAGATTGTTACTGGCGATGAAACATGGGTTCATCACTTAGAACCTGAAACAAATCGGCCATCAATGGAGTGGCGCCACACCCACTCCCCTACCAAGAAAAAGTTTAAAGCCATACCCTCAGCCGGTAAAGTCATGGTTACAGTCTTCTGGGACGCTGAAGGGGTTATTCTGTTCGATGTCCTTCCCCATGGTCAAACGATCAACTCTGAAGTGTATTGTGCTACTCTTCAGAAATTGAAGAAACGACTTCAGCGTGTTCGTAGGCACAAAAATCAGAACGAACTTCTCCTTCTTCATGACAACGCAAGACCTCACACAAGTCTTCGCACCCGAGAGGAGCTCAAAAAACTTCAGTGGACTGTTCTTCCTCATGCACCCTACAGCCCCGATCTCGCACCGTCGGATTTCCATATGTTTGGCCCAATGAAGGTCGCAATCCGTGGGACGCACTACGCGGATGATGAAGAAGTTATTGATGCAGTACGACGTTGGCTCTGACATCGACCAGTGGAATGGTGCCGTGCAGGCATACAGGCCCTCATTTCAAAGTGGCGTAAGGCCGTAGCATTGAATGGAGATTACGTTGAAAAATAGTGTTGTGTAGCTAAAAGATTGGGGAATAACCTGGTGTATTTCAATGCTGAATAAAACAACCCCTGTTTCAGAAAAAAAATGTGTTGCATTACTTATTGAACTGCCCTCGTATGTCATGTGGCAATGTAACTGACAGTGCGCAAATTATCCGTACTTTATTCGTCCAGTATTTCATAATGTGAGCACTTAGAAACTTCCAAAGCACTGCATCCACAATTTCGAACTTTTACGGAACTTTTTCTCTCTGACGCACCCAACAAAATGATGTAAGGAAAAAGGTTTATCGCTTACTACGATGGCACGCTGAAAAATAATGCCTCCGAATTTTTTATTCTGTTCTCAGTATCGGTTGAAGTATTATATGTCGATTTTCCGCTTCGCTGACGCAAGTTGCAAACTTTTGCCGCTAGAGGGCTCCGAATTGTAGCGTGCAAGATGGCGGCGTGTAACGTAACTATGTCGAAGGGTGAGAAACATCTCAGAAAACGGAAAACACGAATTCGAAGGATTTGGCCGCACACAGATCACCTCTCCTTCAGCACAAAAGTATGAGACCACACACGAGCGCCGCGACGTCTGCCACAATGCGATGCCAAGCGTTCACTGTCATTGATCACCCTCCACACAGACCCGACTTGGCCCCGTCCGATTTTCATGTTTCCAAACCTTAAACGACACCTACGAGAACTTTACTTTGATAGCCACGAAGCGGTGTGAGCAGAGCTGAGATTGTAGGTTCGCCAACAAAGGCTTTCTACAGTGATGGTATCAACAACCCAGTCTCTCGTTGCGAGAAGTGGTTTCTTCGCCAGGGTGACTACTTTCAGAATCAAATATGTAGACATGAAGAATACAGATTTAGAATGTTACAAACTCTGTTTTATTTAAAAAGCTTCAAGAATACTGACATAAAAAATTCAAAGGCGTTACTTCCAGTACGCCCTCGTGTATTTTCTCTCTTCACACAGCAAAACTACAGAATGAGGCATGACGTTTTAATTTATTACTTCCGTGGTATTCTATACACTACAAATTTTGCAGACAGTATCCACATACACCATTGAATATACCTTTAAAATTATCTCAATATAGCACTCATAGTTGAGGAAAATGACTTCATAAACATTGAGATGTGTGAAAAAATAACATTTGCATGAAATGGAGCACAAATTACCAGACTGTTCTCAACCAGTGTTTAGTATCACTGATTGCCAATGAAATATTTTTCTTAAGGATAAAAGGTTTTTCTGCTGTATTGTTGGATGATGATTTCAGGTCAAGTTCAAATGGTTCAAATGGCTCTGAGCACTATGGGACTTAACATCTGAGGTCATCAGTCCCCTAGAACTTAGAACTACTTTAACCTAACTAACCTAAGGACATCACACACATCCATGCCCGAGGCAGGATTTGAACCTGCGAGCTTAGCGGTCGCGCAATTCCGGACTGAAGCGCCTAGAACCGCTCGGCCACTGCGTCTGGCTAAGATCAAGCACTTATAATGTTCCATCACATGTAGTTTTGATACATATTATGAATTTCTGTGACGTATGCAAAATGTAGCTCGTTATAATAAATCCAGTATTTTTTTGTGAAGCTTTGCAGTCCAACCTACTACAAAACGATGTTTACTTTTGTACTCCCATGTATACGAGGGCTGTTCGAAAAGTAAGGTCCGATCGGTCGTGAAATGAAAACCACAGGGAAAATCAAAAATTTTTTATTCATAACATTTAGCCACGCCTTCCAGCTACCCCTGTAAATAGTCGCAGCTCCGACTTAAACGTTTGTCGTGGCGTTGTACAAACTTTCCAGTACCCTCGTCACAGAAAACAGCCGCCTGTGCTTTCCGCCAGTTCTCAGCGCTGGTCTGCTAAAATGTTGTCTTCGTAGCCAGAGGATCACGTAAGCGGAGCCAATTAAGGGCTTTATTGTGGGTGATCAAACACTTTCCATCGTAAACTCCGCATGAGCGTCTCATTGCACCAGCAGAATACGGCTGAAAATTGTCTTGAAGAAAGAAACGCATGACATATAAGTTACGTGGGCTACATAGCTTCAGACGAAATCTCTCACCAGATCCACATACATGGCGAGAGACACTGTTGTTTTAGGCATTTTTACGTTATCACTTTGCGCTCTGAACTGAAAGGAGCGACGTGAAGCAATCCACAAGCACACTAAAGATACCGCCCAACATATCATTGCAAAGTTCCATCGGATTTTCACAGTCGTTTCCATTTCGCGCGCAATCGGACCTTACTTTTCGAGTATGCCTCGTATTATAAATGCAAAAATTCGTGTGTGAATATTTTTGTTACTCTTCACGGTGAGAAGACTGGACGGATTCGTAAGAAATTTAAAACGGGATTAGTTTATATCCTGAATTAACACACATGCTACTTTTAAAGTGTGTAGTACAAGATATTTATTGATATGAAGAATTTATCGCGAAATGTGGAACACTAATTAACCTCAGAAAAAGTTATTTACTCTTTGGCTTTTGAACTGTATCGTATTTGAGAAAATGCTTTACTGTTTAATGTGTTCTCCATGATATGATTCAGCGTAATGAATACAATGCTCATAAAATACTCAAAGTGTTTAATTCATGAAACTTCCTGGCAGATTAAAACTGTGTGCCGGACCGAGACTCGAACTCGGGACCTTTGCGTTTCGCGGACAAGTGCTCTACCATTCGAGTCTCGGTCCGGCACACAGTTTTAATCTGCCAGGAAGTTTCATATCAGCGCACACTCCGCTGCAGAGTGAAAATCTCATTCTGTTTAATTCATTCTTCGACACCAGCTCGTTGCATTTTAGCCGCCGAGAGTCAGGCTTATCTTATAGCTTCTGAGACTCTTGAGGACTCACGACAGTGTCAATTAAAAGCTGTACAACAGAAAGATGTTGTGCCTCTCCATGTGGAATGTGGTAGGCTTTTAGTGAGGCAGGATTTTATTATGGTATGCGAGTGTACCCGCTTGTAATAGGCAAATGATGTTGTTGGATGTAGAGATAGTATAAAATTTGCACTGCACCGAACTGAAATTCCTTATTTTATTTGTTACTCCTCTACGCTAAAGCGGCTGGGCGGATTTAAATGAACTTTGGAATGGAAACAGCCTATAACCTGAATTAACATACAGGTTACCTTTTATTCCGAGAAAACCACTGTTCCCTTGGGATGGTCAACGTACTGCAGTAGGTTTCTGGCTCTCCGTAGAAACCAAGGCAATTATGATCTTTTCCATGCTAGTCATATCGCAACAGTCTTGAAATCATTTATGCCCTTTCCTGACACATTTTGTAATTCGCTACTTGGTCGCGTAAACATGTTTTCCTTAAGTAAACGAGTGTGTTGTGAGCGACGTGTTCTCTGTCTGCTTCTCCTGTCGTCTCAAAAAAAGAAATTCCTCGTTTTTTGATGCCGCTGGGCAGCTATTGGCTCGTGCCTCAATACCTCCAAGAGGTTACTTTTATGAGTGCGCATACGAGTAGACAGTGAGTTTCACCATTAACATCTGTTTATAAATAACTGTTTAACCGCAGGTAACACCGCTGGGAGCAGCTAGAATGTAAAATAGCTGCCTAGGTATTTCGATGCTATTATAATGTTGAAGCCTATATTTTGATTTAGATATCGTTCTTCAGGCAACGAATCATAAATCGACCAGCAGCTACTTTTGAGAATTTAGTGTCCTCAAGAGGCTATACTAATCCTCCTGACCATTTCTGACACATCTGTGTCAAACTTGTAGTGAAACAGCAGTCGAGTATAAATTTGTAGACCTGTTTAAAGAGAGAACTTAACGACTTCCAAGAAACTTTCAATACAATTTCAAACCTTTTCTAAACTTTTTCTCTCTTACATGTTTATCGCCAAATATTTAAAACATTAACTCGTTTGTAAAGTAATCAGACGTTTTAAGTTGTTTCATTCATGACAGTTTGATTCTTTAGAGAATGGGGGCGAGGTTCTTTAGTTACTATTAATGAAACCGGCCCAGCATTAGCCTTAACTGATTCAGGGAACCAAAGGGAAAACTAACTCTAATCCCGTCTAGTACAGGTCCGCTGTTCTCAAGATTTGGCAAATTTATTTTTATTTAACTTTGCTGCCGGATGTCCTCCCTTAGCCGCAGACGTCAGTTACCCAAGGGACGGAAGTTGTGTGCGCAATCTGTCTATCAACTGTGCAGAAAAAATGGCTCTGAGCACCAGGGGACTTAACATCCGACGTCACCTGTCCCCTAGACTTAGAATTACTTAAACCTAACTAACCTAAGGACATCACACACATCCATGCCCGAGGCAGTATTCGAACCTACGACCGTAGCAGCAGCGCGTTTCCGTACTGAATCGCCTAGAACCGCTCGGCCACAGTAGCCGGCATCAACTGTGCAGACTTTGTCCAGTGAGTGATCGATTTTTAACTGTTTTCGTGTCTTACTTTCTGAGGCGGAAATTGGGACTCAGCTTAGCACTTGCCAGTTAGTGTCTGTCTGTCGTTCGGAGCTGCCTCTGTCATGTTTGTCGGATTTGGTGTGTTAACCGATTTATTGCTTGGAGTGTAACGGCCTAAAACCTGAAATATGTTTTGATCTTGCCTATCATCTTGAGAGGCGGTATCTGTGTACTGTAGAGCATCTTAATTTGTTTGGCCAACCTTGTAGAATTTTATATAAGATTGCATTTTATAGACTTTTATTTAAATGATCATTTTAGTATATAAAGTTGCCACCCTTTCACCGTAAGACTTTTCTTAGAAGTTAAAATCAAGTTGCACCTTCGTTGGCAAGGTTAATATTTTAATTGTTAGTATTTTGTACCATTTCCATCGCTCCTAGGGGGGGGGGGGGTGCATAGTTTGTACGCTTGTGTAAATTGTTAAAACTTTTAGTTTAAAGTAATCTGGTGTGTTGCAGATTTGCATCAGTGTAGTCTTTCAGAGGCTGTTGTGGGCGGTCGTAACTATTGCCGTGTCAAAAGGGAGCGGCAAGGTTCTCTGCCCGAAAGCTCATATGGTCAAAACTTATTTCTTTCGGCCTCTGAATAAATTGTAACTTTGATATTTAGAGGGTGCTTTGTGATTATAATTTTAAATCTGATTCTTTTAAAAAAATGTTTTTAGGCACTATTAAAGTGAATAAAAATTCCCATTTGTTAAAAGGAATTTGATTATGATTTCATCAGTTACTCCCTGGCAACTACTTCCACGCTTACATAGTGTGATTAAACGTAAATAAAATAAATTCTTAAGAATATTCCTTGAAATTAAATCCACGGTTCAGTCCTCCTCGATATCGGTCTCTTTCCACAAGTTTGGGCCCCGAAATCGTGTTCCACGTTGCCTCCAGATGGGAATCCATCGAGAATCACTCTCCACACAAAATCGGGACTCACCTGTGAAAACAATATTGGCCCACTGTTCGAACGTCCAGGTGGCATGTTGACAACTCCACTATAGACGTTCCCTTCTGTGAAGGCGCGTCAAAGTCTCCGACAATAAAGGCCACTCTGCCGAAGGTATCTGCACACCGTTTACCTATGTAAAATATGTCCAGCGGATGCTGTGAGCTCACGTGCCAGTTGCCGTGCAGGCCGGAGTGGCCGTGCGGTTCTAGGCGCTACAGTGTGGAACCGAGCGACCGCTCCGGTCGCAGGTTCGAATCCTGAATCGGGCATGCATGTGTGTGATGTCCTTAGGTTAGTTAGGTTTAATTAGTTCTAAGTTATAGGCGACTGATGACCTCAGAAGTTAAGTCGCATAGTGCTCAGAGCCATTTTGAGCCAGTTGCCGTGCAGTATTAAGGCGGTACTGTCGTGCACTTAACGCCACAGAATGGTCGTCTCTTCTGAATTCACACGTGATCCACCGTGCCCTAGTCTTCGGAACACAGTTCCGGTCTCTATACAATGTCGCCACATCCGAGAAACAAAAGAACGATTAACAATGAGTCTTCAGGCCACATCAGTTTGTGACTGCCTTGCCTGTTTTCTTTCTCTGGCCCGTCACCGCAGAGAGTCTGGTAGGCATCTTCTCTGTGAATTACTGTACTGTCTGTGACTGTGTACATAGCGATTGTGGATGCGGGGCTACCCGACAAACACTGCGCCGTCTCATAGGTGCCCAGCCGTCATCGATGGCGTGTTTGTCCGTTGACCGAGATCCCATCTTCCGTGCAGAACACGATGGTACGGACATCTGCTAGACACTTTGTACGATTATATCCTGAGATAGACAGTGGACGGAGAAATAGCGGTTTGTTGCTTTAATTTTAGATACTAGTGTAGATATATTATCCAAATTATTTTGCGACAAAAAATAAAAACACCTACAGCCGTCCTTATGATTTTATTTTATTTCGTCGCTACCAGTTCCGACGCTTCATTGCATCATATTCAGGCTGTTTTCATGCGGTAGAGGTTGATACGATCCCCCTTGCATCAACCTGTTGCATCAAAACAGCCTGAAAATGACGCAATGAAGCGTCGAAACTGATAGCGACAAAATAAAATAAAATCGTAAGGACGGTTGTAGGTGTTTGTATTTTTTGTCACGATAGTAAACGGCCGTTGTCCCAGAGACGTCCTGCTAAAAGGATGGACATACAGAAAATTATTTTGCAGTTGGTTTTGATCTTCCGACGACGTTACTAGTGACAGCATCATCTGCAAACGATCTAAGAGGGCTACTCATATTTTCTCCTAAATCGTTTGTAGAAATCAGGAACAGCGGAAGGCCTATAACACTTCCGTCGGGAACAGCAGATATCATTTCCATTTTACTCGATGACTTTCCGTCAGTTACTACGAGACCAGTTGAAGATGCAGCAAGCCTTAGCACCCTTGGAGTTTACAAAATACTCTGCGAATGCGGCCAATCTTGTGTCGGACAAACAGCGTGCACTGTAAAACAACGCAGGAAAGACTGCAAGAGGTTTTATCGTCTTCGCTACCCCGAAAAGTCTACTCTAACTGAGCGTTCTCTAGAAAACGATCATCAGATCAGATTTGACGACACCTCTGTTTCTAGCTCGCACTAATCGTTCTTGGGCTGTGTAATGGTAAAATCCATTGATATGAAAGTCACTGATAACATTCTCATTAGAGACGGTGGCCTACGTTTCGGCGGCATGTGGGATGCAGTAACTGCGACGTCGAAGCGGGCGCATTGAACGCCGAGTCAACGTAATTTGTCAGTGCAACAGTGACGTCAGTAGCGGACAGCAGTGACGTCACAGGCGACAGCCAGTGTATATATGGACGTATTAGCAGCCCATCAGCTGCCATTCGACTCGACGATGGCCTGGGAGTGCTCGTGGCATTTTAAGCGCGTGACGCAATTGGAAGTCGGAGAACGTTCTATTCGAGAACTAAATCTGAATGACACAAGTGGCATTTGAGAGTCGCTATTCTTAAAACCGAGTCCAGTGACTTTTTATCAGTACACCGCACCGTTCGGTTGATACTTGTATATACAGGGGAAAAGTATTTATAAGGTTGACTATCGATTACCACCTTATCAAAGATAAAAATTGTTAGCAATTTTGTAGAGCCACTGATAATCCATAGCATAGATAAGGTTGACTATCGATTACCACCTTGTCCAAGATAAAAATTGTTAGCAATTTTGTAGAGCCACTGTCCATATATCGCTAACTTTCATAGCCTCCTCTTTCCTATTAAAATTATTGTGATGTTTATAAATGTCGATAGCTTCTCTATATAGCCGTGGATAGTAATTTAACGTTGTAGATAAAACTTCGGTATCCGAAAACTTCACTTGGTGGTTGCCTGGTTGAAGAGTATGTTCCGCTACAGCTGACTTCTCTATTTTTCCAAGTCGACAAAGACTTTTATGCTCTTTCAGTCGCGTGTTTACGCTTCTTTTGGTGGTACCAATGTAAACTTTACCACAGGTACATGGAATTTTACATTGGTACCACCAAAAGAAGCGTAAACGCGCGACCGAATGAGCATAAAAGTCTTTGTCGACTTGGAAAAATAAAAAAGTCAGCTGTAGCGGAACATGCTCTTCAACGAGGCAACCACCAAGTGAGGTTTTCAGGTACCGAAGTTTTATCTACAACGTTAAATTACTATCCACGGCTATATAGAGAAGCTATCGAAATTTAAAACATCACGATAATTTTAATAGGAAAGAGGCTATGAAACTTAGCGATATATGGACAGTGGCTCTACAAAATTGCTAACAATTTTTATCTTGGACAAGGTGGTAATCGGTAGTCAACCTTATCTTTGCTATGGATTATCAGTGGCTCTACAAAATTGCTAACAATTTTTATCTTTGACCAGGTGGTAATCGATAGTCAACCTTATCTTTGCTATGGATTATCACTGCTCATCACGTGTCACCTGAACCACGCCCCCCTTTCTTACAATATATAAGTCGCTCTCAGACACCCGACCAGTCAGTCGGCAAGACTCAGCGGAGCAGCGCCTCTGAGGAAGTCCAGCGCAGTTCTGGACGAAACGTAAGGAGCAGAAAAGTTCTTGGACCACGACTTCACATCCCGGAAAGTATATCAACAGCCATCTTACCCGGTCGTGAAAGCCTTCATTCTACGAAAAGTATTTAAACCGACAAACTCTGTGAGGTTGTAGGGGACATCAAAACAAATATTTTTCCCTAATGTTATTCTTTCCTACAAGGATTATTTAACCCGTTGGAGGCCGTATTAAGCTCTTCAGTTGATAGAGGCTGTATTACGATCTTCAGTAGCTAGAGGGCGTATTACGCTCTTCAGTTGTAGGCAACTGCTGTCAACCAGTGTAGTAGTGCATTATCTCTGTTTACTAATGGAGCGATACACCTGGAGTGAGTACACTGATATGGTTGGTGCGTACTACGTAGCGCACCACAACGGACGAGCTGCACAGGAGGTTAATCAACAACAATATCCTAATCGCCGTATCCCACATCATACGACATTTGATGCTGTGTACCAACGTCTGCATGAGACCAGGCCATTTAGCAGATTACCTGGACAGGGATGCCGTCGCACGGTAAGAACACTGCAGTTTGAAGAAGCTGTCTTGCAGCATGTGGAGCGGGATCCTTCAATCAGCACTCGTGCAATTGCACGTCACATGAGGACGAATCAGACGAATGTAAGAACAGTCCTTTGAGAGCACTTGTTACGTCCATTTCACTTATAGCGTGTCCACAACCTGGAACCAGTTGATTATCCACTCAGAGCACAGTTTTCGCAGTGGTACTTGGAACAGTGTGAAATGCATCCTACATTTCCATCTTCTGTGTTGTTTACCGATGAAGCAACGTTCGGGAGTGGTTGAGTCTTCAACATGCACAATTCGCACGTTTGGAGTGAGGATAACCCACATGCCACAGTTACTAGCGCTCATCAAGTGCGGGCCGGCCGAAGTGGCCGCGCGGTTCTGGCGCTGCAGTCTGGAACCGCGAGACCGCTACGGCCGCAGGTTCGAATCCTGCCTCGGGCATGGATGTGTGTGATGTCCTTAGGTTAGTTAGGTTTAACTAGTTCTAAGTTCTAGGGGACTAATGACCTCAGCAGTTGAGTCCCATAGTGCTCAGAGCCATTTGAACCATTTTTTTCATCAAGTGCGGTTCTTCGTTAATGTGTGGGACGGTGTTGTTGTAGACTGTTTAATTGGGCTGTATCTGCTACCTAGTTGTTGTCTCTTGGTCATAAAAAATGGAAAAGTGTTTGTCGGTTTAATCTTCCTCTACCGGTTTAAATACTCCTCATAGGAAAAAATGACATCAGGTAAAAATATTTGTTTTGGTATCCCCTACAGCCTCCCAGAGTTTGTCGGTTTAAATACTTTTCACCCTGTATAAAGAAAGAATTGCTGTAGGGGTAAGAACAACTCGCTTATCAAAGGATGGGAGTGTAGGTGAAACAGCAGTACATACTTCAGTCGCGCAGTGTTTGAGAATGAAGGAACCTGCAGACATGTAGCAAACTTCACACATAATTTCAAACCCTTGCGAAACTTTTTCTAGTTGACAAGCTCCACAAAATGATGAAAGGAAATAAGTTATCGCCTGCTACATTTTAGCTGTTCATGCAGCGAAACTGCCATATGAAGCGTTACGTTTTATTTGATTACATCTTTACTACTTACTGTATTCGTGATACACTCTTCAAAAGGTATTCACACATTTCCTTGAATGTATCAGAAAAATTACTGAATTGTACGACTCTTAGTTCAGAAGGAATGGGGTAATAAACACTGAGATTGGTGAGAAACCGCCGCTTTGTGTATGACGTTTTAATTTATTAGTTCTTTACTAGCCGGCCGCTGTGGCCGAGCGGTTCTAGGCGCTTCAGTCCAGAACCGCGCTGCCACTACGGTCGCAGGTTCGAATCCTGCCTAGGGATTGGATGTGTCTGATGTCCTTAGGTTAGTTAGGTTTAAGTAGTTCTAAGTCTAGGGGACTGATGACCTCAGATGTTAAGTCCCATAGTGCGTAGGGGAATTTGAACCATTTTGAACTCCCTTACTAAAAACTACAGTCACAACACACTTCGCAGACCGTAGGCACATACATCACTGGATATACCTACAAAATTATACCACCGTACAACACATAGTTCAGAAGATACGACGTCTTCAACATTGATCTGAGTGAAAATAAAACTGCAGGCTGAAATTCGATAGACACACAGGTGAAATATGCGTAGTAATACGCGTGAAATACTTTAAACACGTGTGAAATATTTGTGACACGTGCGCTTGGCAGTAAAGCCAAGGATAAAAAGCACATCCTAAAGCCTTGGAACGATTTCAGTCAAATCTGGTACACATACTAGTTACAATCTGTATAGAAATACTGTAGTGGTAAGAACTACCGGCCTCCTACAGCGGGGAGTGTGGTGATGTGGAGAGAGAAGGGAGGACGAGAAGACGGACAGACAGCGAGGAGCAAGGAGGAGACAGGCACAGATAGGAGGAGATGAAAGGAGAGGGGGGAGGGGGAAGACAGAGACAGAGAAGAGGAGGACATGGACGCAGAAAGGAAGTGGGAAAGGGACGTGGAGATCATGGAGAGAGAGAGAGAGAGAGAGAGAGAAGGAGGAGATGGACAGAGAGAGAGAGAGAGAGAAGGAGGAGATGGACAGAGAGACAGATGATTGACAAATAGTTAAGAGACGGCGAGATGGAACTACAGGGGGATGAGGAGATGAGCAGAGAATGTACACTACTGGCCATTAAAACCGCAACACCACGAAGATGACGTGTTACACACGCGAAATTTAACCGACAGGAAGAAGATGCTGTGATATGCAAATGATTAGCTTTTCAGAGCATTCACACAAGGTTGGCGCCGGTGGCGACACCTACAACGTGCTGAAATGAGGAAAGTTTCCAACCGATTTCTCATACACACCGGCGTTGCCTGGTGGAACGTTGTTGTGATGCCTCATGTAAGGAGGATAAATGCGTACCATCACGTTTCTGACTTTGATAAAGGTCGGATTGTAGCCTATCGCGATTGCGGTTTATCGTACCGCGACATTGCTGCTCGTGATGGTCGAGATCCGTTGACTGTTAGCAGAATATGGAATCGGTGGGTTTAGGGGGGTAATAACGGAACGTTGTGCTGGATCCCAACGGTCTCGTATTGTAAGTAGGCTGTTTAGGTTCTTATAATGGTAACGCCGCCGCCACGTAGCGCTGTGTATGAAAATCACTGGCTGTGCTGTGTGCAGTCTGTGGCTGGTTGGCATTGTTGTAATATTCGCCATTGTAGCGTTGAGCAGTTGGCTGTTAACAGCACGTAGCGTTGTGCGGTTGGAGGTGAGCCGCCAGCAGTGGTGGATGTGGGGAGTGAGATGGCGGAGTTTTGAGAACGGATGATCTGGACAGAGACAGTAAATTTGTAATGTTGGATATCATGGACTGATATAGATATTATGATTTTTGAACACTATTAAGGTAAGTAAATTGTTTGTTCTCTATCAAAATCTTTCATTTGCTAACTATGCCTCTCAGTAGTTAGTGCCTTCAGCAGTTTGTATCTTTTATTTAGCTGGCAGTAGTGGCGCTCGCTGTATTGCAGTAGTTCGAGTAACGAAGATTTTTGTGAGGTAAGTGAATTGTGAAAGGTATAGGTTAATGTTAGTCAGGGCCATTCTTTTGTAGGGATTATTGAAAGTCAGATTGCGTTGCGCTAAAAATATTGTGTGTCAGTTTAAGCACAGTCATGTATAATTGTTCTAAGGGGACGTTTCATATGTCGACCCTTAGCTGAGGATACCTCACTGGAATCTTCTGATTTTTTTCTTGTAGTTTGTGTAATTAGTGTAGCTTTTGGTTTTTGCTAGCGCGTAATTGTAGAGAGAATCTCCTTTGTAGTTGCAGTCTTTCATTGTTGTACAGTGAAACAGTTGTGGCATGCATGTAGATTTGCACCAAGTATCTCACAGCTGCGTTTGCGATTAACTAGATATTATTTTCAGTGCTATGTTAATGTGTTTTCTTATTTTGCTGGCGTGTGAAAAACGTAACACTAGGCTACAAAGTAAACTGAGAAATAATAGTGACGACGAAGGTAGTTTATCAGCACCACTGTGTAATGAATTAACAGACATTCAAAGTAGTAATTTGGTAATTGTGCATAGGGAAATTGAGCGGGCGGCAAATAATGGGGTAGACAGTGAAACAAATAGTGAACAGGGAAGCATTATCGATCGATCGGTCGGCAACAGCTCGCCTCAGGAATCCGAAATGACAGGACACAATCTTGCAAATACTGTAGATTCAGGTTTTGTGTCCTCACCGTTTTCTCAAATAAGTCAAGACACATTTTCTGCTTTTCAAAATGCGGATATTGCCGGTTCAAATGCATTGCCGAATAGAGCACTGAGGAACATGTTTCAGTCACCAGTGCATTGTTATTACAGTTAATGCAAGAAATGGGACAAAGGCTACAAAAGTTAGACATAACACTTGAACAAAATCAGAAACAAATGGGTCAAAATCTTCAAAAGTTAGACGCAATGGAACAAAATCTTCACACCACGCTTGAACAAACACGTGAAGATTTAACTACTGAGTTACATAAAATCGAATCGAAATGTCAAAAAGTCTGTAATGACGTAAAAACACAATTAGTGAGCATTTCCAACCCATTTTTTCGCGGCATGAAAATACATTACAGAATCATGAAGCAGCCATAAAAGAACTGCAAACTATTGTTCATGAAAATCATGAGACCTTGCAAGCTAAAATTGACTCAGTTGCATCTACCGATTCGGTTACGCAAATTGCAAAAACTCAGGAAAACTTAAAGGACACAGTAGATACGATTTCAACACAAATGGACACTCTGAAACTTGGTTCAGAAAAACACACTGAGGAAATAAGTACACTATCAGAGAAAGTAGCCGAACTTTCGGATCAGTTCACTAACTTATCTACAAACGTAGATGATGATCTGAATGACACAAGACCTGTAGCCATCACTGACACAGAAGAGTATGAACAAATTAAGAAATTCAAACAAAATCAGAATCAAATTAATACGCAACACAAAAGAGAAATCCGGGAAGTACAATATCAGTTGACACAAGTAACACAAAAATTACATATTTCAGAGGACACTCGCGCTCCAACACAGGAAGAGGGACTTAGAAATACGGAAAAGCCGCAAAATAATAATACAGGGCATTTCGGAAATTATGAAAGAAACTGGCAAGGTGCACCGAATTTTGAGATGGAATCGTCGACACGACGTTACAATGACCGATATGCGACTCGCCGACACGATGATTTTGACTGTAAGCTGTTTATTACTACATGTAAATTCAAAACATTTAAGAATTCCGGCAACGACATTCATCCACAAGCTTGGCTTCATCAATTCTCTCATTGTTTTCCTCCCAACTGGTCATTGGAGCACAGGTTAGAATTTATGTGTGGCTACTTGGAGAATGAACCAGCTGAAAGAATGCGATCGGTCATTCACGATTGTCACAGTGAAGGAGAATTTTATCATGCCTTCCTCTCAGCATATTGGTCTCAAGCTACACAAGACCGAGTAAAACATAGCACCATAATGATGAAACATTTCGAACAATCTGAATTTTCCAGTCAGGGAATGATCACCTCTCCACAGTAATGACTATCACAGAGACAATCAGAGAAACAGACAATATGGGAAGCAAAACAATTATTATCACGGGAGACAGAATAACTTCAGACGCAACGGTCCACCGTGCAGTGATAATTCAGGGAGAAATTATCCACCACTTAACCGACAAGAAAGAAATTACAGAAATTACCGACATGACGACAGACGATATAATCATAACGACAGACGTGAATTTCATCAGAACTGGCGAGATTCAAACAGGTCTCCTAATCCCAATAACGACGCGCGCCAACAAAGAGACAGACAATGACTCGCACCGCAGGCAGCCACGTGCGCCGGATGGCTCAGCGAAAAATAACATAGACGCTAACCTTGAGAAAATTTTAGCTTTCATTACCGACGTATACAACATGATAATTACTTCGAAGTTGAAACTCTGCACACTAGAAAGAGTAAAGGATTGCACCACATTTCACATGTAAAACCGTTTATTGAAAGATAATCTGCTTTTTAACTTAGTCTTTGCCATAAAACTTTTCACTTCACGTACTAGTATGCTTTGCCAGACTTAGAATCTGTTAACATGCAACAATGTTTGAAGTTAAATATCCAGTCTAGAACCTAGGGAACATATTTAGACAGTAATTACGAATACATTGTCATAGTGAACAGAGGACACAGTGTTACTGTGTGTGTACATTCTTTGCTTGTTAGTTGCACGATTACGTAACGACTATAAGGCTCACATACTTAGAACATGTACTGGTACTGCTAATGAGATTTTAATCCAAAATTTTGGTTTACTTGAGAAGACATTCTTTATTTGAAGTGCTTTCTGTGGGATTAAAGATGACTTAGCATTTGGTTTCTTTCACAGCTACACAATTATATCACAACGCTACTAATGTGTGACACAATTTACATTGTTGCTTTTGTGCTGTATCTGCTTTATATCTGCACAGTTTTTCTGAATTCTTCTGGTAAGTAAAACATGTTTTAGTAGTAACTTTGTGGTATAGCCACAATAAGACAGCCTTTTTTGTAGCACAACAATACGTTACAGTGTAGTACTTTCTTGATCACGGTACTGTACGTAATAACTACGATATCTATACGCATGGCATTTTGCTTTTGTTTATCATGAAGTAAGTACATTGACTTCTGCAGCATTTAGTTTTCGGAGGACAATAACTACGACACTTCCACAGAGATTATGTTACAACAAGACACACAATTTAGCGCTACAGGACACGCATTTGAGTGATTAATTTTGTACATAAAACATTTATTTTTAAAGATTTTTGAATTACAAAGAAAGTTTTCTGTGATACATTTCATTCCATTGCTGTAATCTATAACACCTGAGGGTATAATTACATTAATCCTCATGTGGGTACACGCTTACTTTGTGTATCATGTATTTGGTAAGCACAAGGAGCCCTAGCTAATATGGTATTTGCTTATACAACTTTACACATCGGTACCATGTTTCTCTAACACAGAATTACACAGCTATCTGATTATTTAACTGAGAGAGACAAACATTTATTTTACTACATCAGTGACAGATGTTTGCGTAATTACACCATTGGATAACTTCACACTTATGAAATTGTATTTGTTTGTACTTTGTGAACTGTTCATATTTTTTCGGAACCATTGTGATACCCTGAAAGCTTTGAATGTCGTATTTGGTATGGAATCATGATTTAAAGTACGTTTGAGGTAGATGACACTTTTGAAATGAGCAGAGAATTTTTTTTTTAGGTTTTAAAATATTCAGAAAGCTATGACGATTTTGAGATATGATTGATCTGTTATGATGTTATTATTACGATGACGATGTGTATTATGCTGTTGAGGTATGTTTATGATCAATGAGATGATACTATATGAGGAATCTGATTATGCTATGTATTTGCTATGATGAAATATTGAAGATGTGTTGATGAATATGTATATGTGTAATAAGGTAAGGAATAAGGAGTAGTGGTTAGGGACTCTGACTTGTGAAAAAGGATGATGGAAACCAAGAATCGTAGTTTAAAGAGCTGTGAAATGTGTGTAAATGCGTGAATGTATCACAATGCCGACGAAAATTTTTTGGACGCTATTACATTTAAGGGATTTTGTTTCTACACATTTGTAACGCAAATTCACGACCTGTGAAATTTTATATGAGACTGTCACTGTACTGCCAACTGGTGTCATAAATATTTCAGTAAGAAAGTTAAGTGACCACCTTCACATAATGCATCGTGGGCACCCAGCTGCGCGACAGTCGTCTGGAAAAAAGCCATTAGTGTGTGCCTTTCAGAGGCACAGGTGGAGAAAAAAGGAGGCCATTATCCTCGCTATTGACGTTTCTTTGTAGAAAGCATCGCAAATATGACACGCTCAAACTTGAAAACATATGATTACAATGTGGAGCTCGTAATTTATGATATTTACTAAAATGCCTAATGAAATGATGAGAAACATTTTATATCTATTGTCTTTGTAGTTGAGAGATTGCTCATTTTGTTTAATATCTAGTATGTAGCTCCATTGGAGCATTGGTTAAAATAAAATTTTTAGATGTATTAATATACATATTTTATGCCTACATATCCAGTAAATAATAACTTTATGATCTATTTTAAAAAAAAAAGCAAAGGAACACAAAAAGACATTTCCCTTCACAGGAATTGCATACGGAATTTTCTTTTCAACTACTTGCTAATTTTTTTGGTAGAATAACTTCTTGTGGTGCACCACTTTAATGACATAGATATTAAGATGTGAACAGACATTTCCCTTATCTGCATTGTTGTCTTTAGTGTACTATTTTTTCTGCTTGAGCTTTGTCATGTTTAGGTATAAGTTATTGCATTTGTTGCTGCTGCTTGCCAGGCATAGTGCTACTAAATTTGACTTTGTATTACTCTGTGAAGCCAGTTTTACTACTGATTTATTTTTCTTTTTGCTGCACATTGTCTCATATTAGTGATAATGTTGCGTTTGCTCTTCAAATTTACATTTACTGCTGCTAGCTTTGCCAATTTGCATTTTTTTGTCATTGCTGTTTGTGTTAATTGTTTTGTGCTGCTGCATTGCCTCGTCCCTTAGTATATATATCTGAGCTCAGTAGATTTATATACGAAGACAGTAACTTGTTCTTGAAAGAACAGTTACTGTTGATGACCGTGCAGCTTTTCCCTGAAATAAATGATGGATAACTAACAACCTCAGCTGCCAACAGGTGTTGTTGTTATACCTCGATGTGGACAGCTGAAAATGTGTGCCCCGACTGGGACTCGAACCTGGGATCTCCTGCTTACGTGGCAGGCACTCTATCCATCTGAGCCACCGAGGACACGGATGAATAGCGCGACTGCAGGGACTTATCCCTTGCACGCTTCCCGTGAGACTCACATTCCCAACTGTCCACAATTCTACATATGTATTGTACCTTATAGACATTTGCCCACCCACTCATTACTCGCGCACGCGTTGGCGATTCCCGTAAGAGTTTGGGCAACCTGTGCACATTCGCACAGACAAAGGTCTGCACGGTCATCAACAGTAACTGTTCTTTCGAGAACAAGTTACTGTCTTCGTATATATAGTTAAAGGCTACCCAGCCATTGACCTTTGTCTGTGCGAATGCGCACAGGTTGCCCAAACTCTTACGGGAATCGCCAACGGGTGTGCGAGTAATGAGTGGGTGGGCAAATGTCTATAAGGTACAATACATTTGTAGAATTGTGGACAGTTGGGAATGTGAGTCTCACGGGAAGCATGCAAGGGATAAGTCCCTGCAGTCGCGCTATTCATCCGTGTCCTTGGTGGCTCAGATGGATAGAGCATCTGCCATGTAAGCAGGAGATCCCGGGTTCGACTCCCGGTTGGGGCACACATTTTGAGCTGTCCACATTGAGGTATAACAACAACACCTGTCGGCAGCTGAGGTTGTTAGTTAGTCATAATTTATTTCAGTAGATTTAAGTTAGCTTAAGAGGGGTAGACTACATAAGAACCTAACTATGGAGAATAGGGAAAGAATGCACTGAGAAGTTATATGAAAAATATTTGGGCCAAAATGAGTATTGTACAATGAGCAATAATTATTTTGAAAGAAATATGGTTAGAATACAGAAAGGAGGTATAGATAGGACTTTTTGGGAATAATTTTGAACGAAGGGAGATCTCCAGTAACAAAAAAGGTTTTGTTTGCAAAACACTGCAGTACCAAATGTTACACTGAAAACAAACCCTGCACTTTCCTCTTATGTTATTCTGCTATGTGTTTGTGTACCCTTGTTTATTTGTGTTTTTCCTGTCTTTATGTGTTTAGCTGATGAGAGTTATGTTGTAGAATTTTTCTAATACTATGTTATTTACTTTGTAAAGATGTTTAGACATTATTTATAGTGTTTGCACGTGTGTTAATAATTCAGCAAGGGACTGGATAAAAGCATTGCTAGTTCTAAGGACATTTCAAACAAATTTTTTGTGAGTGGACAAGTGGTGGTTTATGGACTTGCTATATTCTCTGCAAGACTCTTAGATGGTGATTGTGCACCTGCACAGTCGCAACAGATGGCTGCTGACCGTCTCTACAAGGACTACAGTGGGTCACCACCTTTGATGACCCACCAATACCATTATTTCTACAAGGACTGTAGTGGGTCTGCACCTTTGATGGCCCACCAATACCATTATTTTTACAAGGACTACAGTGGGTCTACACCTTTGATGACTCACAAGTGCCATTATTTCTACAAAGACTGCAGTGAGTCTGCACCTCTGGTGGCCCACCAATAACATAATCTCTACCAGGACTACAGTGGGTCTGCTCTGTGATGACCTACCTACCAATATTCTTCAAAACTTCGACTTTATTTATTTCGAGTCAAAAACATTACAACAATATTTACAATATATACAATATAACAAATCAGGTCAAATCATAAAAGAACAAACTAAACGGTATTAGCCCAAAATTGTGCAACGGCAGCAGCATTGTCTGAAACATCAACAAGCTCTTGTGTGGAACATGATACAGGACATCTAGGACAGTTAATTAAATGTTTGGTTGTCTGTTCTTCTCCGCAGTCACACAAGGTGGAAGATTCCTTCATGAAGCCCCATTTAAGCAGGTTGTCCTTAGTTCGTCCGACGCCACTCCTGAGCCGATTTAGAGACTTCCACACTGTCCAGACTTGATTTCCACCAGGAGGAAGGGTCTCAGAAGGAGTCATCCAATCATTGCTGTCAGATTTTGCTGTCCACTGAGATAGTCTGGCTGCTCCAGTCCGACCGGTGAGGGGTGTAGTAGTTCTCATAAAGCTCCTCCTAGATTTGAGTCTACTAATTGGTGGCTGGTATCCATGTAGCAGGTGATCGGTGTTATGATCTGCTTTATGTCTCTCAAGTTTGGCTGCGACTTCACGCCTTATGTCTGGAGGAGCAATACCTGCTAGTTTATGGAGTTTATCAATAGGTGTAGCTTTGAGGCATCCCGTTACTGTCCTGCAGGTTTCGTTCAGTGCCACATCAACCTGCTTTGCATGAGATGACTTGTACCATACAGGACATGCGTATTCAGCTGCGGAATAGCACAAGGCCAAGGCTGATGTTCTTAGTAGTTTGGGATCTGCACCCCAAACGCTGCCAGTGAGCTTCCGCAGGATGTTGTTACGAGCAGCAACTTTCTGCTTAGTGTTAGTGCAGTGTTTTCTGTAGGTCAACGTTCGATCTAAGGTGACACCCAGATATTTGGGGTAGAAACAATGTTCAAGCTCTTGATCTTCCCAACACACTGTAAGTTTTCTGTAGGCCTCTCGATTGCGTAGGTGGAAAGCACAAACTTGAGTTTTAGTAGGGTTCGGTCTTAAGTTATTGACTCTGTAGTACTCAGATAGGTCCTTGAGAGCAACAGTAAGCTGGTTTTCTACTGTGTCAAAATCTCTGGCTTGTGTGACTAAGGCAAGATCATCTGCATAGATGAAACTCTTTGTAAGAGAAGGTTGAGGCTGGTCATTTGTAAATATGTTGAACAATATGGGGGAAAGGACACTACCCTGAGGCAAGCCATTCCTTTGACTTCTCCATCTACTCCTTCTTCCTTGGAACTCCACATAGAATCGCCGGTTTTCCAAAAGTGTCTGCACAGTTCTGGTGAAATTAATGTCTCTAGTGATGTAGTAGACTTTGTGCAATAATTGTCGATGTTGAATGGTGTCATATGCTGCTGTGAGATCCACGAAGACAGCCCCGGAAATGTATCCTTTTTCATATCCCTCTTCAATATGTTCAGTCAGATTAAGGACTTGTGCTGTACAATTCTTTCCAGGTCGGAAACCTGCTTGTTGAGGTATGAGTTGTTTTTCAACAATGGGAGTGAGTCTATTTAGTAACATTCTTTCATAGATTTTATACAAATGGCAAAGGAGCGAAATCGGTCGGTAGTTCTTGGGATCAGCTGCACCCTTTCCAGGTTTTAGTAAGGGAATAACTTTAGTTTTCCTCCAGATGGCAGGGATCTGTTTCCGCTTCAGGCAACCATTATAGAATTGTAGAAGCCATCTTTCCGTGATGGGACCAAAATGTTTAATTTGCTCAATCATTAGGTCGTCTAGACCAGGCGCTTTACCATTTTTGCATTTCTGAATTGCGGTTCTAAGTTCTTGTAAGGTGAAGTCATTGGATAGGTGGTTGTTTTCACGTTCAGGTTCTCTTTTGAGTTTTGTTCTATCTTTAGAACAATTGACCCTGCCATTCTGAATTAGATGATGAGCAATTTGATCTGGTGCAATGTTTGCATGGCCATGGTTGTGGACAGGGTCGTTGTTCAGGCGTCGCAGCAACTGCCAGGCTTTCTGACTGCTTTTAGACATATCAAGGTTCTCGAGTAACTCTATCCATCGTTCTTTTTTGGATTTGGCTAAGGCTGAGGATAAATTTTGGCCAGCAGTTAAAGTTTCAATGCTGTAAGGATTATCATTGAAAAGTTGGATATAGTTATGTAGATGCTTCACGGATTCTTCTGTCAAGCCAGGTATGTAGTTAACTCGACAGCCTCTGGGAGTTGAGAGTCTTGAGCATCTTTTCACGGCTTCTACAAACTCATCATAGTTGGAAACTGAGGGTTCTATGCGTGAAACTTCTGAGTCAAGGAGATCAGCAAACTTCTGCCAGTCTGCTTTCTTGAAATTGTATCGCCTTCGGAATGATGTGATTCTAGGAGTAATGGCTGCAAACACTTGGCAGCCTATGGGGCGGTGTTGAGTATTTGGTATCGGATTTAGAACAGTTTTTCTGCATTGGTGAGCTATGTTCTCGCTAACAAAAATTAAGTCGGGGTTATACCCACGTTTCCAACGCCCACTGTTAAAAGATGGTGGGAGTTTATTATCATGGACAAGATTAAGATGGTTGGTTTCAGCCCAAGTCAAAACTGCTTCACCATTACTGTCGTCCTCAACATAACCCCAAACACTGCTATGACTATTGAAATCTCCAACAATAAAGTGAGCTTGTTGATTGGAGTAGTTGTCTGTAGGTGAAAATTGGAAATCTGTTCCTGGGGGTTTGTAAATTGACGACACAATACAACCATTCAGTTCTACAGACAGTATTTCAATATTGTTGAATTCTGTAAGTGAGGTAGAGAGAACAGCTATATCGTTCCTCACAAAGATAGCACTGCCATATTGTCTATGGGGTCGCTCAACTGCCAGTTTCATCCCAAGGATTTTTGGTCTTCTCATGGTGTCATCTCGATGGGTTTCTTGTATACATAAAATATCACACCTAGGTTCCTTGGCAATATGTTGCAGGAGTTCTTCTTTGGCAACAGACAATCCTTCTATGTTAATTGATACAATCACAAGGTGAGGTCTTGATAAAGACCTTTGGTTTCCATTCATAGTGAAACCTATAATGCAATGCTTTTGGAATGCTGACGTTCAGTTCAGTACTGGAGAATCTAGTCCAGTACCTATGCAGGGGCACCACGTGCAGGAGTCAGCTTCACCCCACCTGTCTGTATGTCAAGAGTCAGCACTGTCTTTCTGTTGGAAGGTCAACACTACTTCAAGACTGCATGGAAATCCACTACTTCCGTGTGCATTCTCTTTTACTGCTCAGACTTTGAGAAAAGAAACGGCAGTTTTACTGTGATGAATGATCAGGACTGTCTTTATGGGACAGTGAGAAAATTTTAGCTTTTGACCAACATTGTATCAATAAGTGTGTGCATTTGATATCTTTGTTATTGTACTTATGAAAAATTTTATCAAATCATTATTGGCCACTGCCCAAAACAATTTTTAAAATTTTTTGTGGGGAGCATGGGGGTATGTAAGTAGGCTGTAACGCAGCCGCCACGTAGCGCTCTGTATGAAAATCACTGGCTGTGCTGTGTGCAGTCTGTCGCCAGTTGGCATTGTTGTAATACTCGCCATTGTAGCGTTGGGCAGTTGGCTGTTAACAGCACGTAGCGTTGTGCGGTTGGAGGTGAGCCGCCAGCAGTGGTGGATGTGGGGAGTGAGATGGCGGAGTTTTAAGATGGGATGATCTGGACAGAGACAGTAAATTTGTAATAATGGATATCATGGATTGATATAGATATTATGATTTTTGAACACTATTAAGGTAAATAAATTGTTTGTTCTCTATCAAAATCTTTCTTTTGCTAACTATGCCTATCAGTAGTTAGTGCCTTCAGTAGTTTGTATCTTTTATTTAGCTGGCAGTAGTGGCGCTCGCTGTATTGCAGTAGTTCGAGTAACGAAGATTTTTGTGAGGTAAGTGAATTGTGAAAGGTATAGTTTAATGTTAGTCAGGGCCATTCTTTTGTAGGGATTACTGAAAGTCAGATTGCGTTGCGCTAAAAATGTTGTGTGTCAGTTTAAGCACAGTCATGTATAATTGTTCTAAGGGGACGTTTCAGTATCACTAGCAGTCGAGATGACAGGCATCTTATCCACATGGCTGTAACGGATCGTGCAGCCACGTCTCGATCCCTGAGTCAACACATGGGGACGTTTGCAAGACAACAACCATCTGCACAAACAGTTCGACGACGTTTGCAACAGCATGGACCATCAGCTCGGAGACCATGGCTGCGGTTACCCTTGACGCTGCATCACAGACAGGAGCGCCTGCGATGGTGCACTCAACGACGAACCTGGGTGCACAAATGGCAAAACGTCATTTTTTCGGATGAATCCAGGTTCTGTTTACAGCATCATGATGGTCGCATCCGTGTTTGGCAACATCGCGGTGAACGCACATTGGAAGCGTGTATTCGTCATCGCCACACTGGCGTATCACCCGGCGTGATGCTATGGGGTGCCATTGGTTACACGTCTCGGTCATCTCTTGTTCGCATTGGCGGCACTTTGAACAGTGGACGTTACATTTCAGATGTGTTACGACCTGTGGCTCTACCCTTCATTCCATCCCCACGAAACCCTACATTTTAGCTGGATAATGCACGACCGCATGTTGCAGGGCCTGTACGGGCCTTTCTGGATACAGAAAATGTTCGACTGCTGCCCTGGCCAGCACATTCTCCAAATCTCTCACCAATTGAAAACGTCTGGTCAGTGGTGGCCGAGCAACTGGCTCGTCACAATACACCAGTCACTACTCTTGATGAACTGTGGTATTGTGTTGAAGCTGCATGGGTAGCTGTACCTGTACACGCCATCCAAGCTCTGTTTGACTCAATGCCCAGGCGTATCGAGGCCGTTATTATGGCCGGAGGTGGTTGTTCTCGGTACTGATTTATAAGGATCTATGCACACAAATTGCGTGAAAATGTAATCACATGTCAGTTGTAGTATAATATATTTGTCCAATGGATACCCGTTTATCATCTGCATTTCTTCTTGGTGTAGCAATTTTAATGGCCAGTAGTGTATATATTCGAATTTAGCCATTATGGACTCCGAGCTAACAATCAGTACCATTTTCCGTTTTAGCTCTTGTTTGTCTGTCAGTGTCTATTCAACCCATCACTCAACGCTTTCTTCCGGTCTTCTGACAGACGCCCCTTCATCTTTCTTCTTCCCACCATCTTAAAACCGAGTAGTTTTACACCATTTGCCTAAATTCATTCCTATTTACACTCTGTGATCAAAAGTATCCGGACTCCCCAAAAACATACGTTTTTCATATTAGGTGCACTGTGCTGCCACCTACTGCCAGGTACTACATATCAGCGACCTCAGTATTCATAGACAGTGAGCCAGCAGAATGGGGTGCTCCGCAGAACTCACGGACTTCAAACGTGGTCAGGTGGTTGGGTGTCACTTGTGTCATACGTCTGTACACAAGACTTCGACACTTCTAAACATCCCTAGGTCCACTGTCTCCGATTTGATAGGGAAGTGGAAACGTGAAGGGAGACGTATAGCACAAAAGCGTACAGGCCGACGTCGTCTGTTGACAGACAGAGACCGCCGACATTTGAAGAGGGTCGTAATGTGTAATAGGCAGACATCTATCCATATCATCACACAGGAATTCCAAACTGCATCAGGATCCACTGCAAGTTCCATGACAGTTGGGCGGAAGGTGAGAAAACTTGGATTTCATGGTCGAGCGGCCGCTGATAAGCCACGTATTACACCGGAAAATGCCAAACGACGCCTCGCTTGGTGTAAGGAGCGTAAACATTGGACGATTGAACAGTGGAAAAATATCGTGTGGAGTGACGAATCACGGAACACAATGTGTCGATCCGCTGGTAGGGTGTGGGTATAGCGAATGCCCAGTGAACATCATCTGTCAGCGTGTAGTTCCAACAGTAAAATTCGGAGGCGGTGGTGTTACGGTGTGGTCGTGTTTTTCATCGAGGGGCTTGCACTCCTTGTGGTTTTGCGTGTCACTATCACAGCACAGTCCTACATTGATGTTTTGAGCACCTTCTTGCTCCGCACCGATGAAGAGAAATTCGGGGATGGCGATTGGATCTTTTAACACGATCGAGCACCTCTTAATAATGCACACCGTGTGGCGGAGTGGTTACACAATAACTTCCCTGTAATGGACTGGCCTACACTGAGTCCTGACCTGAATTCTATAGAACACCTTTGGGATGTTTTGGAACGCCGACTTCGTGCCAGGCCTCACAGACATCGATACCTCACATCAGTGCAGCACTCCATGAAGAATGTGCTGCCATGCCCCAAGAAACCTTCCAGCACCTGATTGAACGTATGCCTGCGAGAGTGGAAACTGTTATCAAGGCTAAGGGTGGGCCAACACCATACTGAATTCCAGCATTACCGATCGAAGAGCCACGAACTTGTAAGCCATTTTCAGTCAGGTGTACGGATACTTTTGATCACATAGGGTTTTGTCCTCTGGGATACCGATTTCTTTACGATCTTCACATTGCAGGAAGCATGCCAGTCTTTTTTCCTTTGACCTGAAATCTTTTGTTTGTTAGACCACCTTCACATATTCTACAGATATGTCCATATAACAACAATTTTTATCGATAATGTTATTGGTCCTCTCTCTCTCTACATCATATTTGATCTCAAGTGTATGTGCCGAATAATCCGTCTGATGCCTGAAGTATTCCTTAATATCCTGCGCTATCTTCAACTAATATATCGACTATTCAACGCCTATTCATAGTCGAAGATTCCTAAGTATGCAGTCTTTCTAGTTTCACAACCACACCATAGTGTCTTAGCTTGGTTCAAATATGCCTGGTCCAATTTGAGGATCCTAAGATTGATCGCCTCCTGTTGTAAGCCAACTAGTTACCTAAATTTCCTCACACGATCAATCTTACTTGATTTAATATCATTCATTTTCGTCTATCACTGTTATTTGCAAGGTATTTTGTCTTCTCAGAGATGACTCTTTAGTGCTGATGATGATGTTTCACTTGTGGGGCGCCCAACGACGCTGTTATCAACGGCCCCACAAATTCGCAATCGAATCACAGTCCAGTCTCGCCATTTTCCCGAATGATGATGAAATGATAAGGACAACACAAACACCCGGTCCCCGGGTGGAGAAAATCTCCAACCCGGCCGGGAATCAAACCCGAGACCCCGTGATCCCGAGGCAGCAAAGCTAGCCGATGGACCTAGAGCTAAGCACTAAGATCAATCTTCACGATTGCTGAGTTAATATTGTTCGCAATAATGGCTCAGTCGTTCGCAAATATCAAGCAATCAACGTACGCTTCTTTCAGTTTGGGCCCTAGTCTGAATCGTTCTTCATTTCCCTATTCTTGGTTCAGTTAATTTTATTATTATTATTATTATTTTGTTCTGTTTAGTTAAATTTGCTCTTTCTAGGAATTCCGATAATGCCTTCACAGCCTTCCATTATTGACAGGTTTTTCCTCTTCATGGACATGACAGACTTACTTTTAATTACGAAATATTTCAACAACAAGAAACTGTGTCTAATCGTACTGTTTTATCTTCCGAAGCCGAATTCCATAATCTAGGGCTACTTTAAAGTTTTGAATACTATATACACCTAAATTTTTTCGCATACCTATACAGAAAATTCTCTTCCACTTACTGGATATTAGATGAAGTTGAATGTGAAAATAATAGCGATTCGTCCTGTGCTGCGACGGAGTGATGAAGCTCCATGAAATGAAACTGTGCAGCGGGATGGGCTTCGAAGCTGAGATCGTCGTCTTTCGCGGGCAAATGCTGTACCGACTGATCCATCCAAGCATTACTTACGACCCTTCCTCACAGCTCTGCTTCACCCCACTTTTAATTCTCCCACCCTCCACACTTCACAGAAGTTTGTCCGCATACTTTGCGGAACTTGCAGGCCTGAATCTCGGTCAAGCACACAGTTTTAACCTACTAGGAAGATCAGCGCACATTTCACGCCTGTGAAAATACCCGAAGGCTTCAAGATTTTCAAGATTCATTCACTATCTCATTTGCATCTGTGACAGGTAACTATCTACAAAAATAGATTAATAGGCTACTAATACATGTTGGTCTCCGAGTACCAAGTACTAATCCAATGGATTTGGTTCTGGATTCGATTTCAGTCATTGCTTGGATTTTAAATAAAAATTCGGAACATATGTCAGCCGAAAACTTCTGGTATATGGAGTCAACTGCATTCTTTTAAAGGCCTTGTCAAAAGAAGGCGGCAGATCAAAAAATGACAGGACACACTCTTGCCCTTGTCACTGGAAATTGATACCCACAGATGTAACAGTCATTAATGTTCAATGGCGTGAAGACATCAGTAGGCAGTGGAAGCCGCAACATTGAACACCCGTAATGAAAATCTGGTATTGTGATATTACCCAACATGACCCTGCTATTTTGATTCTCCGAACCGCTGAAAGCAAGAAGAAACTGCAGCCGTTACATTTCCATGGGACATGTTTAATGATGATCACATCTTCTTCGGTAAAATATTCCGGACATAAGAGTTCTCCATCCGTATCTCTGGCCAGGGGCTCAGGAAGGTATCGTCAGAAACAATCAGTAGGAGCATGAAATTTTAGATCCCTTAATCGCGTAGGTAGAACAGAGACCTTGGAATTAAAAGAGGATGTGTTGAAGTCAGACATCATGAATATTAGGGAGGTATGGTGGCATGAAGAATAGGATTTCTAGTCACCTAAGTCATAGTTATCAATACAAAATTAAACAAAGGTAAGGTAGCAGCAGACCTAATACTGAATAATGGAACTGGAATGTTTTACAATTTGGCCGGGCGGGATAGCCGAAGGGGTCTTGTCACCGCAGCTCCCCCCGTCGGAGGTTCGAGTCCTCCTTCGGACATGGGCGTGTGTGTCCTTAGCGTTAGATTAAGTAGTGTGCAAGTTTAAGGACCGATGATCTCACCAGTTTGGTCCCATAAGACCTTACCACAAATTTCCAAAAAAATTGACAGTTTACAAGGAATAATTAGCTCCTCTTCTCGCAATTGTTTTCCCACATTAAAATAAAATATCTTGGAGTTACTACTGAGACTGATGAAAACGGCTGTAACACAAATTCGATTACAACCTAAAACTTTTAACAATACACTGGACTGTGCCATAGTTTCTGTCTGTCCTTCAGCGTTCCAATACAAAAAGAAAGGGAGGAAGTTTGGGTTTAACATGACGTCGACATCGAGGTCATTAGAGACGGAAAACTAGCTCGGATTTTGTCAAAGATCGGGAAGGAAGTCAAGCCGTGCCCCTTCACAGGAACCATCCCGGAATTTGCCTGTAGTGATTTAGGGAAATCACGGAAAACCTAAATGTGGGTAGCCGGACGCGGGTTTGAACCGTTGCCCTCCCGTATGCGAGTCCAGTGCGCTAACTACTGCGCATCCTCAGTCAATCAGTTATACATAATTTAATTCCACTGTGGCAACGTCGCTAACCCACTTCGCGAGAAGAAGTGAGGTAAAGCCGTCTCCGTGGCCGAAGTCGGGCGGCGCTGTAGCTCAGCGTGTTCGGTCAGAGGGTTAGCTGCCCTCTGTAATAAAAAACTGAGTGAACGGATCAAAGAAGAACCTGAACGGATGTCATCGGACGTCCGCTGCGAACAAATTCAACGAACAGTATAGAACAAAATGAGATCAACAAAAAAATTGTGCTGTGGATAAAAAAAAAGTCGCTGACGCACGCTTGTGCAGAGTTTTCGACGGGCTAAGCCGATTCGAAGCCTCATAGTGGAAAAGACTTTAATTCCCAGAATTTGGCCAGCAGTGGGAGGAGAAGTGATGGCGTCAAGTTCCTGATCACCAAGCTTTGGGCCAATGTCCCGATTTAAATATCAAAACTCTCCACTGTGTCATGAAGTGAGGCAATGTCTACATTTACATCTACATCTACATGGTTACGCGGCAATTCACTCTTAAGTGCCTGGCAGAGGGTTCATCGAACCATTTTCATACTACTTCTCTACCATTCCACTCTCGAATGGCGCGTGGGATAAAGGAACACCTAAATATTTCCGTTCGAGATCTGATTTCTCTTATTTTATTATGATGATAATTTCTCCCTAAATAGGTGGGTGTCAAGAAAATATTTTCGCATTCGGAAGGGAAAGTTGGTGATTGAAGTTTCGTAAATAGATCTCGCCACGAAGAAAACCGCCTTTGTTTCAGTGACTGCCACCCCAACTCGCGTATCATATCAGTGACACTCTCACCCGTATTGTGCGATAACACGAAACGCGCTGCCCTTCTTTGCACTTTTTCGATGTCCTCCGTTAATCCTACCTGGTAAGGATCCCACACCGCGCAGCAATATTCAAGCAGAGGACGCACAAGTGTAATGTAGGCTGTCTGTTTACTGGGTTTGTCCCATCTTCTAAGTGTTCTACCAATAAAGCGCAGTCTTTGTTTCGCCTTCCCCACAATATTATCTATGTGGTCTTTCCAATTTAAGTTGCTCGTAAATGTAATTCCTAGGTATTTAGTCGAATTGACACCCCTTATATTTGTGCGATTTATCATATACCCAAAAGTTATCGGATTTTTTAGTTCCCATGTGGATGACCTCGCACTTTTCTTTGTTAATGCCAATTTCCACTTTTCGCACCATACAGAAATTATCTCTAGATCTTTTGTAATTGGATTTGATCGTCTGATGATTTAACTAGACGGTAAATTACAGCGTCATCTGCAAACAATCTAAGTGGGCTGCTCAGATTATCACCTAGATCATTTACATAAATCAGGGACATAAAGAGATAGGATCAGTGATGAATGGAGATTGCTAAATAACAATGAAATTTACAAATTATATAAAGACTCCGATATAGTGGCCAAAATTAAAGCCAAAAGACTGAAATGGATAGGGCATGTCATCAGAGCACCACCAAACAGGACCATCAAGAAAGTGACTGAAGAGATTCCCACCGGAAGACGACCTCTTGGACGCCCACGCATGAGATACTTGGACAATATTCAAGACGATCTCAGAAAACTAGGACATGACAGACAGTGGCAAATTACTTGTAAAGACAGAGCAAAGTGGTTCAACATTGTCCATTCTGCAGCAAAAAGCCTTCATGGATTGTAATGCTTAATAATAATAATAATAATAATAATAAGGGACAGCAGAGGGCCTATGACACTACCTTGCGGAACGCCAGATATCACTTCTACTCGATGATTTACCGTCTATCACTAGAAACTGTGACCTCTCAGACAGGAAATCACGAATCCAGTCACACAACTGAGACTATTCTCCATATGCACGCAGTTTGATTAATGGTCGCTTGTGAGGAACGGTATCAAAAGCCTTCCGGAAATCCAGGAATATGGAATCGATCTGAGATCCCTTGTCGACAGCACTCATTACTTCATGGGAATAAAGAGCTAGCTGAGTTGCACAAGAACGATATTTTCTGAATCCGTGTTGGTTATGTATCAATAAATCATTTTCTTCAAGGTGATTCATAATGTTGGAGTACAGTATATGCTTCAAAATCCTACTGCAAATTGAGGTCAGTGATATGGGTCTGTAATTCAGTGGGTTGCTCCTATTTCCTTTCTTGCATATTGGTGTGACCTGTGCTACTTTCCAGTATTTAGGAACAGACCTTTCGTCAAGTGAGACTGTTGTTGGTGATCCGTCCGTCGGATGCGGGCGTCAAGCTTGTCGACCCGCTTGGTGCTATTCGAATGGAGTAGGCTACATACCGGCACCAGGTGTTACCCTCTCCCTCCTTTCATCATCATACAACACAAGCACTACACACACCACACAAAATACATAAATGTAGTATTAAAAATATTGTAATAGAGCATGTTGCAACTAAACAAACGAAAAAGATTAAGTAAACGAATCCATCGTTGACTATTACCGCAATCGGCATGGTTACATTTGTTTACTCTCTTCTGGTTTTGTTCTTATCCGAGTCCAAATGAACGTTATTTGCTAAACAACTGAACAGCCCATTTTATTAGGATAATATACGGTTCCTTTCCGTAAGAGCGTGCAAAAATGTAACAGGATACAGAGAATGCACCACTGAACAAGTTGAGGCAGGAAACCTGAGGTCGGAGAAGCCAGCTTGAGGAGATATGGGAGTAAACCTGTCTACCGCTTTGTCCAGCGTTACTATTTTCCAGCGTATTTACGACTAACATGCGTGCAAGTTTAGACGTACTGTGTTGTTTATTTACATGTACATCCTTCATTTCCTGCAAAGAAACAAGGAGGACGAGCCTGATTAGTAGCAAGTCATGGTTCAGGTTTTGTTGACTTGTTCATAAGGCGGCTCTGTTGTATCGTATTTCTACATCTACATCGACATTTACATGGATACTCTGAAAATCACATTTAAGTGCCTGGCACAGGGTTCATCGAACCACCTTCACAGTTCTCTATTATTCCAATCTAGGATAGCGTGAGGAAAGAATGAACACCTATATCTTTCCGTACGAGGTCTGATTTCCCTTATTTTATCATTATGATCGTTCCTCCCTATGTAGGCCGGTGTCAACAAAATATTTTCGCACCCGGAGGAGAAAGTTGCTGATTGGAAGTTCGTGAGAAGATTCCGTCGCAAAGAAAAACGCCTTTCTTTTAATGATGTCCATCCCAAATCCTGCATCATTTCTGTGACACTTTCTTCACTGTTTCGCTATAATACAAAACGTGCCGCCTTTCTTTGAACTTTTTCGATGTACTCCGTCAGTCCTATCTGGTAAGGATCCCACACCGCGCAGCAGTATTCTAAAAGAGGACGGACAAGAGTAGTGTAGGCAGTCTCCTTAGTAGGTCTGTTACATTTTCTAAGTGTCCTGCCAATAAAACGCAGCCTTTAGTTAGCCCTCCCCACAACATCTTCTATGTGTTCCTTCCAACTTAAGTTGTTCGTAATTGTAATACGCAGGTATTTAGTTGAATTTACGGCTTTTGGATTAAACTGATTTATCGTGTATTCGAAGTTTAACGAGTTTCTTTTAGCACTCATGTGGATGACCTCACATTTTTCGTTATTCAGGGTCAACTGCCACTTTTCGCACCATTCAGATATTTTTTTCTAAATCGTTTTGCAGTTTGTTTTGATCTTCTGATGCCTTTCTTAGTCGATAAACGACAGCGTCATCTGCAAACAACCGAAGATGGCTGCTCGGATTGTTTCCAAAATCGTTTATATAGATAAGGAACAACAAAGGGCCTATAACACTGCCTTGGGAAACGCCAGAAATCACTTCTGTTTTACTCGATGACTTTCCGTCAATCACTACGAACTGTGACCTCTCTGACAGGCAATCACAAATCCAGTCACATAACTGAGACGATATTCCATGAGCACGCAATTTCACTACGAGCCGCTTGTGTGGTACCGAGTCAAAAGCTGTCCCATGACAGAATGTGCAATGAATCAATTACAGACCCATTCATTACTCAGTGCTATTCACAGACGTACAGTACAACACGATGGAGCAGTACCGGTACAACATTTCTTGATCGCTGGACTGGAAGCGGAGATCCTATTCCATGGCCCGCAATGTTACCTGAACTGAATCCCTAGGGGTGGGGGGGTACCTACAGTCGCTTGTGTATGACACATCATTGGATACGGAGATCAAATTGGTTTCCTGAATTGTAGCTGCCTGTGATGTGGTTCGAGAGACACCAGGGATATATTTCAGGGTGCGTCAGGACCTTCTTCGCCGATGTCATGTCATTTTGAGCATATTTTGTAAGAGA
This sequence comes from Schistocerca nitens, assembly GCF_023898315.1. Classification (NCBI taxonomy): domain Eukaryota; kingdom Metazoa; phylum Arthropoda; class Insecta; order Orthoptera; family Acrididae; genus Schistocerca; species Schistocerca nitens. Next base: position 101,844,591 of record NC_064620.1, on the reverse strand, counting down.
CAGTACAACTGGTACGTTCATTGTATTAATGAAGCTATTGGCACATAACTAATGTAGATAAAAAAGGTACACAGTAATGTGATTTTATTCCTGTCACCTCCTTAAGCTGGCTTCCCCGGCCCCATGTTTCCTACCTCGAATTCTTTATTGCAGCATCTTCTACGTCATGTTAAAGTTTTGCATGCTGTTACGGAAACATTCTGTATAATATTCGAGCTCCTATGGTGGTGACTCCGAAAAAAAGGAAAACTAATAATAACAGAGTCAACATATATTGCAGAGAATAATGAATTAGTCAACACACAAGGACCTGAAACTGAAATCAAGGTGGAACAATACCTACCGCTCTACCTAGGATCGCCGGCCGGAGTGCCCGTGCGGTTCTAGACGCTACAGTCTGGAGCCGAGCGACCGCTACGGTCGCAGGTTCCAATCCTGCCTCGGGCATGGATGTGTGTGATGTCCTTAGGTTAGTTAGGTTTAATTAGTTCTAAGTTCTAGGCTACTGATGACCTCAGAAGTTAAGTCGCATAGTGCTCAGAGACATTTTCTACCTAGGATCACGGCCCAGGCTGGCGGCGCAGGCTCCGTGCAAGCCACCGCTAAGAATGAGTTTAATTTGGAATTTATAAAGATTTAACGAGAAAATCTTGATAGTTGCCTGTTCAATAACCACTTCCGATATGCAATTTTACTATTCACATACTTCATTTATTTCCCGGACCAGTTATGACTGGAATAATGCTGAGATAATACTGTACCCAGTATAGACTGCGTTGGACGTTTTGTCTGTTGGGGTTGAAGGAACCATACTCTGGGCACTTCGGGTAGTACGGTCCGATGGGAGAGTTGCCCGCTCACATTCTGCTCTAGTGTGTTCCGCGGCTCAGAGAAGACGGACTTGAAGTTGTATGCAGCGTGTTGCTGAGTTGTTCTTTGGTGAGGTGGTCTCATGTAATGGGACATTGCGCGGGCAGTATAAAGCTGCTATACTGTTCTGTTAATCATTCACGACGTACTAGCATTTCATGGTCAAATCTTGATTGTTTCACATAGTGAGCTTGCCATGAGAAGCGCTAGTGGATTCCACCTTCTGTTTCCGATTCTTTCTTCTTTTTGACGGTGGTAGCTTCGAGGTTCGGTACAAAATCTGTTCATAGTCAGTGGATCCCAAGTGATTAATAGTTAGTCCAGTTACCCTTCCCTTCAGTATAGCTTCCTAAATGGTTTGTAATTTCTATGAAATATTGCTTATATAGCGACCACATATCTGAGCTTTCGCTACCACGTGTGGCGTGTGTACCGATAATACATGTAATGTCATGTTGATTTAGATTTTTAAAGGCAATTTTATGAAGTGGTATCTAAACATTCTGTTTCATTTCAGTACCCCTGGCTACTAATTTGTTATTTGACATGACTTCCATTCTCTAGCCATCATGCGATCGCGTGTTGCAAAATGTAACATTTCTCCACAGTAATCAATTTATGCTTTTCGCCAGATATTTCACAACAAAGCTAGAATTCACTTCTCTGATTTTATGTAGACCCGGTTCTTTGCACACAATTTTCAGTACTTAAGCTACGCCGCTGGTCCAACTTTAAGAGACGCTGTACTTCATTCCACAGAAGTGTATACGAGGTGTGGCTAGAAAAAAACCGGACTAGTACTGGCGAAACAATAAAACGAATGTAATAAGGCTGAAAGTCGCGTGGCCTGTCACGTGACTCTCGCTCCGCCTACTGCTCGAGTTTCATCTGCCTCCTGCACTCAGTCTGCCCGTGGCGTCTGTTTTAAGTAGTTGACGTTTTGTCTGTGCGTCGGAAAATGTTGAGTGTACAGAAAGAACAGCGTGTTAACATCAAATTTTGTTTCAAACTAGGAAAATCTGCAAGTGAAACGTTTGTAATGTTACAACAAGTGTACGGCGATGATTGTTTATCGCGAACACAAGTGTTTGAGTGGTTTAAACGCTTTAAAGATGGCCGCGAAGACACCAGTGATGACACTCGCACTGGCAGACCATTGTCAGCAAAAACTGATGCAAACATTGAAAAAATCGGTAAACTTGTTCGACAAGATCGCCGTTTAACAATCAGAGCAGTGTCTGAGTTAACAGGAGTTGTGGCAAAACACAACATTCCCATCTTAGATCATCCACCATACTCACCTGATTTGGCCCCCTGTGACTTTTTTCTTTTCCCTAAAGTCAAGTCAGCTTTGAAAGGAACTAGATTTGAGACTGTTGAAGCAGTAAAAGAAAAAGCGACGGAAGTAATGTATGGACTTACCGAAAATGATCTGCAGCATTGCTATGAACAGTGGAAAATTCGTATGGAGTGGTAGGAGATAACATGAAATTGTAAATAACTGTAAATAAATGTTTTTTCCAGCATCAGTCCGGTTTTTTCCTAGCCGCACCTCGTATATGTTAGCTCCATGATTTTTTCGACATTATAATCAGATCCCGGCCCTCACATCACTATCGCACAGCAGCGGGCTATAAGCCGCCTTTCAAAATAATCTGAAGCGCCAAAGAAACTGGTATACGCATGCATATTCATGTATAGAGATATGTAGATAGACAAAATACGGCGCTGCGGTTGGCAACGCCTATATAAGAAAAGTGTCTGGTGCAGTTGTTAGATCGGTTACTGCTCATACAGTGACAGGTTATAAATATTTAAGTGAGTTTGAACGTGGTATTACAGTCGGCGCAAGAGCGATGGGACACAGCATCTCCAAAGTAGCAATAAAGTGGGGATTTTCCCGTACGACCATTTCACGAGCGTACTGTGAATATCAGGAATCCGGCAAAACAACATATCTCCTACATCGCTGCGTCGAGGAAAAAGTCCTACAAGAACGGGACCGTCGACGACTGAAGAGAATCGTTCAATGTGACAGAAGAGCAACCCTTCCGCAAGTTGCTGCAGATTGAAATGCTGGGCCATCAACAAGTGTCAGCGTGCGACCCATTCAACGAAACATGATCGATTTGGGCTTTCGGACCCGAAGGCCCACTAGTGTACCGTTGATGACTGCACAAGACAAAGCTTTAAGCCTCTCCTGGGCCCGTCAACACCGACATTGGACTGTTGACGACTGGCGCTACGGTCGCAGGTTCGAGTCCTGCCTCGGGCATGGATGTGTGTGATGTCCTTAGGTTAATTACGTTTAAGTAGTTCTGAGTTCTATGGGACTGGTGACCTCAGCAGTTAAGTCCCATAGTCCTCAGAGCCATTTGAACCATTTGTTGACGACTGGAAACATGTTACCTAGTCGGACGAGTCTCGTTCCAAATTGTATCGAGTGGATGGAGGTGTACGGGTATGGAGGCAACCTCGTTAATCCATGGACCCTGCAAGTGGGCAGGGACTGTTCTAGCTGGTGGAGGCTCTGTAATAGTATAGGGGGGGGGGGGTGCAGTTGGAGTGATATGGGACCCCTGATACGTCTAGATACGACTCTGAGAGGTGAGATGTACGTAAGGATCCTGTCTGATCACCTGCATCCATTCATGCCCACTGTGCATTCCGACGGACTTGGAAAATTCCAGGAGGACAATGCGACACCCGGCACGTCCAGAATTGGTACAGAGCGGATCCAGGAACGCTCTTCTGAGTGTAAAGACTTCCGCTGGCCACCAAACTCCCCAGATATGAACATTATTGAGCATATCTGGTTGGCTCTGAGCACTATGGGACTCAACTGCTGTGGTTATCAGTCCCCTAGAACTTAGAACTACTTAAACCTAACTAACCTAAGGACATCACACACATCCATGCCCGAGGCAGGATTCGAACCTGCGACCGTAGCAGTCGCACGGTTCCGGACTGCGCGCCTAGAACCGCGAGACCACCGCGGCCGGCGAGCATATCTGGGATGCCTTGCAATGTGCTGTTCAGAAAAGATCTCCACCTCCTCTTAGTCTTACGCATTTATTGACAGCCCTCCAGGATTCATGGCGTGAATTATCTCCAGCAGTACTTCAGGCATTAATGGAGTCCGGCCGGCCGGTGTGGCCGTGCGGTTAAAGGCGCTTAAGTCTGGAACCGCGTGACGGCTACGGTCGCAGGTTCGAATCCTGCCTCGGGCATGGATGTGTGTGATGTCCTTAGGTTAGTTAGGTTTAATTAGTTCTAAGTTCTAGGCGACTGATGACCTCAGAAGTTGAGTCGCATAGTGCTCAGAGCCATTTGAACCATTAATGGAGTCCATTCCCCGTCGTGTTGCGGCACTTCTGCGTGCTCGTGCGTGCCCTACACGACATAAGACAGGTGTACCAATTTATTTGACTCTTCAGTGTACATCCATTATTTCTGACGTATTAGAGACGATTTTGAATTTGCAATGAAGTTCACTTCCTCACTGCTGTGCCTGCTGTTAACTGTTACGCCTTTAAGTAAGTGATATGAACAGACAAATTATTGCTGCGTCATGAACTTGTCCGTTATTGCTGTAGTGCTTCCGACAGAGCCCATCGTTCATTGGGTCAAAGAGCTGGAAGTCAGGTGGAAGATCCGAGCTGTGGGGCCGATAAAGGAGAGCAGTCCACCGTTGTTTTGTGATCGCCTGTAGAGTACGCAGACTTGTAAGTGGCTTTGCGTTACCGCGGGGAAAAGAGGAGGGCGTGAACATTTTGTGTCCACAATCAGGCTATAATCGATCCTTCAACAGTTTTTTTTCCAACCAAAACTGGCCGAGACAAAAATGTGTCGCACTATACATCTTGATCTTGAAGGTCACTCTCGTTTCCAAGGTTCCTTATAAATAAATATAATTTTGAATAGGTTCCGTCATGAGCAAATACAATTATTTCTCCTGTTTATCTATACATGTTTCGCTCTAGGTACAGTATCATCAGTGGTTTTTTTTTTGTTCTTTCTGTTAAATTACATGAATGTAATTCCTTACTCCCTATACATATAGATATTTCGGTTTTTAAGAAAGGATTCACAAATTTGAAACGAAACAAGAAAATATTTATATACGTATATGTTGTTGCCATATGCTGTGTTTTTGTGGTTCTCTGTACTTTGCCTTATAACTGTTTTCTTTTAACAGCTTTGTCATCTGCAACACACACACACACACACACACACACACACACACACACACACACACACACATATATATATATATATATATATATATATATATATATATATATAAATGCAACACATCTCTTATTTCGTGAGTGGCTACGCTTATCGCAACACGGTTTTTGACAAATTTTTGAGTGTCGGGGGCCACGTTATTTTTTTATTTTTTTGCTTGGTTAATGTTTTTAGCGGTGGTATCAACGCAACGTATACTTCTTATAACTGCATTCAATAACTCCTGAGAAGACAATTGCAGTGATATGACGTTTGTTAATGTTGATATTGAAATCAGCTTTAAAAAAATCCGTGTAATGACCTAGAGTTTGAATACATGGTGTTTGGAATCGGCATTAGCGGTGCAAACATCGCTGTGCAAAGCTCTCGTGCTACGCTGTGTCAAAATGTCAATACATTTACCTGTTTACTTGTCTGCAGTGCAGGCCGCTCATTTCTGCTTCAACATTCATTGCGTGCAGACATGTACACTTACGAGGAGAAGTTGGATGTACTACTTCTATATGGGGAATGTGAGGGAAATGCCGTAAAAACTATACAGCGGTATAGGACTATCTATCCGGATTTCCAGTGTCCAACGCGCCAGGCAGTTGTACGAATTATTAAGAAGCTAGTGCGGACAGGCTGCTTGAACGTCAAAAAGAGGACAAGAAAAGACAGCAACTGACAGAGAACACGAAGAAGCTATTCCGGCTACAGTGCTAATCAATACCTATAGGGGCACGAGACGTGTTACCAAGGAATGTGTAATCAGCCAGACAAGTGTCATTCGCTTCCTACATCGACAGAATTCCCATCCCTATCATCTGTCGCTACATCAAGCACTTGACGACCGTACTTACGAAAGTCGTACAGAATTTTGTCGGTTTGACCTTCAGCAACTGAGAGACGACCATACGTTTTTCCAACGTGTGCTCTATACCGATGAAGCAACTATTACTAACCACGCTAATGTAAATTTGCATAACATGCACTACTGGTCAGCAGAAAATCCGCACTGGCCTCGTCAGGTGCAACATCAACAGCTGTGGAGCGTAAGTGTGTGGTACGGCATCATAGTAAATTACATTTTGGGACCTCACATCATCTCAGGCATCGTAAACGGACATTCGTACACACACTTTCTGACGAACATTCAGCCGGTTCTTCTAGAAGAGGTGCCACTGGACATTCGACAGTGTATGTGGCTGCAACACGACGGTTGCCTAGCTCTCTCGTACCGTCTTGCGATGCAAATAATGAGAACTTTCCTGGACGTCGGATAGGATGAAATTCTGTTGTAAATGGCTTGCGAGCTCCCCCGATTCGACTGCTCTTGATTTCTTCCTTTGAGGAGCACTCAAAGATGCAGTCTACGACGAAGCCCCAACTACCGCAGATGATATATGTGTTGACGAATCGCCAGTACATGCTCTACCATGTCGTTCACTGCAATTGCATATTTCCATCGTTCATTCGAATGACGACTGCAAATGTGCCTTTCAGCCAATGTTCGAACATTGCTTAAATAAAGGATAAATTTATTTTTTCGGAAGACAAAGTTTATGTTATATGATTTGGTTGGTTACCAAATCACTGTTAGTAAATTGTCAAATAAGTCGAAAGCGTGTGTTGCACATAGCTGGTAACACTGTCATTACGCACTTAATTCCAGCATGAAACGACGCTTCGTAGAGAAGAATATTTATTTTGCAGTGTACAGGTGGTCACCAAAGTACGAGTATTTTAATAAAATGCTTAGTTCAACGAACGCATATACGAGTAATTTAGAGCAGTTTAGGTAGAACAGTTGTCCGACAGCATGCATTTTACCTCTAAGAAGCACACAGTCACGTACAGGAAAAGATAGGTCAAATCGTCTTTCTAACATTTAGGCATTTAATACAGTAGTTGCCTTTTGCAGTGAATTCGACCTCTTTATTATTGAAGAATGAACAGCTGATTTCTCTTTTTCAGCTCACATAAATCTGGGAGGTTAGACAAATGTGAAATAGTTTTCCGAAGCCCTTTCTGCTACGCTAGATTCTAACCTATTTCGTATTTCCATTTACAACATTCGTAGGTGAACCTGCAGCTAGGTCGTAAGATGGTTCAAGGGGAAATAAAGATTTACTGTCGTAGCGCAGGCCTTTCTTACGGTATACAACCACGAAGCCTGGTCCGAGACGCCTGCTTGCCAGTGTTTGCGCCTCAAATGCCAACGTGCTCTCGCATTCTGGGACATTTCTGAATTTTTCATGATAGTTTTCAACGTCAACATTAACAAACGCTATATCGCTGTAATTGTCTCTCAAGAGCTATCGAATGCAGTTCTAAAAAGTATACGGTCCCATTAAAAAAGCGTACTTGCTTCAATATCTCCGTTGATAGCAATGCTAAAAACATTAACCAAACAAAAACATAAGTGCCACTCGTCGCTCTAACATTTTCCGAAAACCTCATTTCGATGTGTAACCGTTCGCGAAATAAAAGGGGTGTTACGTCTTGTGTGACTCACCCTGTATATATGGTGAACATTAATAAAACTGACGAACTGCAGAGATGGCTTCTTGACTCTAAATGAAGGAAAAAAGGTCCTATGAACATGAGTCCGTAGATAGATGGTGCGCGTGTAACGACACACTACAAAGCAGCATCGCATTCACGTCACAAAAGATGTTCAAAGTGGACTCCCTGGGATGTAATTCACGTGTTCACACGTCGCATCATGGATTACCGTACTCTTTCCCAATTTCCATTTCGAAAACCATCGACAAAATCCTTCCCGCAAAGGGAAACATCAAGGGGAAAAAATCAGCGAAATTGTACTAGTGTGAGCTTCAAAATATTGACAAACGCTTGGCACATAAAGAATAACAGAGATATAGTTGTGTTTATGAGAAAAAAAAATTTCAAAAATATTAGGAAGATAAATTTCTGTATATGTGATAATATGTCTGGTGCAAGAACTAATCTTATATACGTAACATTTTTCCATGCACCCCAACATAAACACTTGCACCTGAACGAGAACTGTACGAGACCGATGTAGTGAAGATTTTGGTTCAAATGGCTCTGAGCACTATGGGACACAACTGCTGAGGTTATTAGTCCCCTAGAACTAAGAACTAGTTAAACCTAACTAACCTAAGGACATCACAAACATCCATGCCCGAGGCAGGATTCGAACCTGCGACCGTAGCGGTCTTGCGGTTCCACACTGCAGCGCCTTTAACCGCACGGCCACTTCGGCCGGCGAAGATTTTGGTCCTGCAGCTGACTCAATATATACAATTGTCTCAACCTATATATAAGCAGCAGCACGCAATACCAGTTACTATGTAAGTGCATGTGCTTCTGGGCTGGAACCAAGAAAAGGGAGGGATCCTGGGGTCATGCACTGTGCTGAATGTGTTGGCGCAAATCTGTCACAGTCTTGTATTTAAAGTAAAATTACGTTCTTTTACCATAGTGAATTCTAGTCCGATTCATTTGCTATAACTTGACACTTCTGAGTGAATCGGTTTTAGAATTTTCTGAACAGTGAATAGTGTTTGAGACATAGGTCACACAATCAGTTGTGTGTAGTTCAAATAAATTCAAGTGCAATTAATGACAGGTTCACTTGTGTGTGTACTGCCGTCAAAGTAATATTTCTGCATAGATAGACTTTTAGCAGTACACTATAGAAGTATTGTGAAAGGTTTACACTATAAAGGAAATGTGTGTGAAATCGTATGGGACTTAACTGCTAAGGTCATCAGTCCCTAAGCTTACACACTACTTAACTTAAATTATACTAAGGACAAACACACACACCCATGCCCGAGGGAGGACTCGAACCTCCGCTGGGAACAGCCGCACAGTCCATGACTGCAGCGCCCAAAACCGCTCGGCTAATCCCCCGCTTTACACTATAAAGTCAGTGCAAAATGGTAGGTTATAGCTTCATTTGAAGTGACTGGTAGGATTTCTTTAGGTTATTTCAATATTTTGTGTGTTTTGTATACTTTGTTATTTCTTGTGTGTGACATTTTGGGGGAACCAGATTTCCTTGTAGGTTTGTGCCCAGATAGCGATTTCTGCAAACATCGTTAAGACACGCAAAGAAAAACCAGCACAGAGCGAGAATATGTCTGGGTATGATACAGATGGCAATGTACAGGAATTTCCAGTAATTAATCAATCCGAATTGTCATGCTCTCAAATTCCTAGACAGGAAGGTGAGCAGCATGTGGCCGATAATGTATCTGGCAATGTTGACGAACGGGCTCAGATGAGCAAAGAAGTTCACTCAGCTACTAGGATAGATAAAGGTGATGCAACAGCATCAACAGCTGATGTTGTGCAAGCACCAGCACCAACACATGATTTCTTGACTGCGCTTGCTGAATAATTGGATCTCAGAGAGAAGCAACGCGAAGAGAAAGACAAATTAGAACGCCTTGCTCGGGAAGAGAAAGAAAGGCGAGAGCGCTTGATTCCCGAGCAAGCTCTAATTTAACAAGTTAAAGATATTTTAGCTGTAGATCGAGGAGAGCGTGAGGAAAAAGAAAGACAGGAATGCCTAGCTCTCGAACGCAAGGAACAGGAGCGTGGTGCTCAGTTTCTGGCAAAATTGAACGAAATTTTAGTCCAACGTGACAAGGTGGAAGTGTCACATTTGTCACAGGATATCGATGTTGTAAAACAACAAGTCGCCGAGTTGGTTGAACAAAACAAAGATATTCCGTACCAGGTGCCACACTTAGATGAGCGTGTAGATCAGTTGGACAAGGCGCATAGCGTTATAGAAAATCAGGTAAAGAACATCAATAGAACTCCAGAATGAGATTTTCACTCTGCAGCGGAGTGTGCGCTGATATGAAACTTCCTGGCAGATTAAAACTGTGTGCCCGACCGGGCACACAGTTTTAATCTGCCAGGAAGTTTCATCAATAGAACTGTTGATGAAATGTCGAATACTTTAGAAAAAAGATTAAAGACTGCGTAACCCAGACCGTGGCTCGGCTGGAGGTGGAAGCGCGATCATGACTGGAGCGACACTTGTTGAAAAAGTGCTATACGGAAATGTACCACTTCCTATGTACGGAGCAGGAAAAGTAGACTGCGAGGGCATGCAGCCGCACTCTCCGGTGAATTATCCAGGTATTGTCGCTGCAACAGAGGCTGGAGTGCTACCAACAGTAGCACAGGTAAAGGACGAAGAATCTTTAATTAAGCACCGGCAATATCAAACGTTTAGTGACAAAAGGAAAAATGTACAAGGAAGGTGACTGTGCGCCAGTAGCCCTGCGGAAGTACCGATCACTCAAGGGTATGGAAAAAGGCACTGGTCCGCATTGAGCTCTTGATATTCATACAAGTGGTTCTCTTTTCTCCAAAGGTCTCTTTAATTTTCCTGTAGGCAGTATCTATCTTACCCCTAGTGAGATAAGCTTATGCATCCTTACATTTGTCCTCTAGTCATGCCTGCTTAGCCATTTTGCACTTCCTGTCGATCTCATTTTTGAGACGATTGTATTCCTTTTTGCCTGCTTCATTTACTGCATTTTTATATTTTCTCCTTTCATCAATTTAATTCAATATTTCTCCTGTTATCCAAGGATTTCTAATAGACCTCGTCTTTTACCTACTTGATCCTCTGCTGCCTTCACTATTTCTTCCCTCAAAGCTACCCATTCTTCTTCTACTGTAATTCTTTCCCCCATTCCTGTCAATTGTTCCTTTATGCTCTCCCTGAAACTCTGTACAACCTCTGGTTTAGCCAGTTTATCCAGGTCCCATCTCCTTAAATTCCCACCTTTTTGCACTTTCTTCAGTTTTAATCTACAGCTCATAACCAATAGATTGTGGTCAGGGTCCACATCTGCCCTTGGAAATGTCTTATAATTTAAAACCTGGTTCCTAAATCTCTGTCTTACCATTACATAATCTATCTGAAACCTCTCAGTATCTCCAGGCTTCTTCCATGTATACAACCTTCTTTTATGATTCTCGAACCAAGTGTTAGATATGAGTAAGTTATGCTCTGTGCAAAATTCTTCCAGGCGGCTTCCTCTTTCATTTCTTACCCCAATCCATTCCTTCTCTTCCTTTTCCTACTATCGAATTCCATTCACCCATGATTATTAAATTGTCGTCTCCCTTCACTATCTGAATAATTTCTTTTACCTCCTCATACATTTCTGCAATTTATTCGACATCTGCAGAGCTGGTTGGCATATAAACTTGTACTACTGTAGTAGGCGTGGGCTTCGTGTCTATCTTGGCTACAATAAGGCGTTCACTATGCTGTTTGTAGTAGCTTACCCGCTCTCCTATTTTTTTATTCATTATTAAACCTACTCCTGCATTACCCATATATGATTTTGTACTTATAACCCTGTATTCACCTGGCCAAAAGTCTTGTTCCTCCTGCCACCGAACTTCCCTAATTCCCCCTATATCTAATTTTAACCTATCCATTTCCCTTTTTAAATTTTCTAACCGATCTGCCCGATTAAGGTTGGTTCAAATGGCTCTGAGCACTATGGGACTCAACTGCTGTGGTCATAAGTCCCCTAGAACTTAGAACTACTTAAACCTAACCAACCTAAGGACATCACACACATCAATGCCCGAGGCAGGATTCGAACCTGCGACCGTAGCGGTCGTACGGTTCCAGACTGTAGCGCCTTTAACCGCTCGGCCACTCCGGCCGACCCCGATTAAGGGATCTGACATTTCACGCTCCGATCCGTAGAACGCCAGTTTTCTTTCTCCTGCTAACGACGTCCTCTTGAGTTGTCCCAAGGACTAGGACATGCCAATACACAGAACGGCAGAATATGGGCAGCGGAAAACAATTCGGAACTCCCGCTGGGAACATATACAACAGTCCACCAACTTGTTTCCGTATCTTGTAAACACTGGCACAATACTAATAAAAAGATTCAGTTTTCACAGTGAATATAACGGGGAAACCAGGAAAAGTAAGTGGAAACAAACTGTTTACACACACACACACACACACACACACACACACACACACACACACACACAGACATAATCTTCAACACAGAATTAAATGATGTTAATCATAATGTTCCCAGTCGTAAATTTTCGATACAAATAACATTCTACATTAAATTCTCTATGGTTGCAGATGACAACCGGTGAAAGAGAACCAGCTATAACGCAAAATACAGAAAACCTGAAAAACCACAGCAAGTGGCGACGAGTATACACGTAGCAAAAAATTTAGTTGTTTTCAAATTGTTGGGGACGGTGGGGCAAGACAGGGAGGTGGGGTAAGACGGGAAAGGGCTATAAGCTACAGTCAGAGTACTGCTATCTGTGGATAGCTACGTCAACATCATCAATACACAGGTCCCAGTGTGTTGACATTGCTGATCCTTAGTTTCGCGGCGTTTTCTGTGAGCTTTGCAAGGTAAATACAATTGTTATACTGATTTGCAATGTTTTACACCTTTCGAGGTCCTAAGCCATGTGTTTCGTGAACATTTGTCCAGACTGTATATATAGCATTGAATAGTAAGTATTATTAACAGTAAACTGCTGTGTCAGTAGTCAATGTTCACTAAATAGTGTTCATGTAGGCGTAACATAACCTGACAGCATGGTAGGGGGCAAGACGGGGTAGGGCAAGATGGGGAGCTTCCCCGTCTCGCCCATACTATTTGTCCAACCATTACGTTCTTATCGTCTCATGTGTTTACCTCGCTGCGGGTTTTGAACACGTACATTATACGTTGAATACAATTGTAAATAGAATGGTATTCGTTATTCCAACGTTTCCTAATTTACAAAGTATGCCTTAGGCTATATGGTGAATAAAAATACACAAAACGTGCAAAGTCAGTATTCTTGCTATGCTTTAACGACTGACTATTGGAAATATGGTATTTACTATATAATATAGATTACCAGGAATGATTTGACTCTATAGTACGTTGCACGTGTTTTATTTCAGATGGTTTGCAAGTATCGGCGACAAACGTCTAGGCAAGATTGGTGATTGGAGTCAATGGAAGGCGCTGTAAATGCTGTTTTAGAAGGTCATATGAGTTCTTTCAGGGCTGCTCGACAGTCCACCACGCCACAGACAACGATTGAACGACATGTGGCAAAGAAACGTACTAATACTGGCTATACAGTTGTGAAAAGGTTAGGACCAATCACTAGTGTGTTTACCCCAGAACAAGAGGCAGAACTTAAAGACTACTTAACACAGATGGAAGGACATTATTTTGGCCTAACACTTAAAGAACTTTGTGAACTTGCTTTTCAGCTAGCTGAACGAAACAACATCAAACATCCATTTAATACTGTAGCCAAATCTGCTGGAAGAGTTTGGTTAAATGGGTTTCTTGCACGAAATCCTACCTTAACAATACGAGAACCAGAGGCCACATCAATCGCACGAGGAATGGGGTTTAATCGAGTTGCTGTAGATCGGTTTTTCGATCTGTTAGAAAGTCAATTAGACACATTCAAGTTTACAGAAGACAGAATTTTCAGTTGCGATGAAACTGGTTTAACAGTCATTCGACAAGGTCACACAAAGGTGGTTGCCTTGAAAGGGCGCAGACAGGTGGGAGTAGTTACTTCAGCAGGAAGAGGTCAGACTGTGACTGCAGAAATCTGTAACTCAGCGTCGGGGTGCTATGTACCACCTATGTTAATTTATCCTCGAAAACGAATGCAACAAGCGTTTGAGACCGGCCTGCCCCCTGGTGCCTGGGCAGAAGTCCAAGAAACTGGTTGGATGACGAAAGAACTATTTTTGACTTGGTTTAAGAAGTTTATGGTATTTACTGGAGCGCCAAAGGAAAGGCCAATACTTCTCATATTGGACGGCCACAAAACGCACACCAAGAATTTGGAACTGATAGATGTGGCCCGCAAAAATGGGTTTGTCTTGCTGTGTTTGCCGCCACACTGCTCACACCGTCTTCAACCATTGGACATGGCATTTATGATACCCCTCAGTAAATTTAACGAAGATGAAGTATGATCGTGGCTTCGCACCCATCCTGGAAAAGTTGTTACGCTGCATCAGATCGCAAGTTTATTCGGAAAAGCCTTCATTCATTCAGCTACAATTTCCACAGCAGTGAACGGGTTTCGGAAAACAGGCATTTGGCCTGTAAACACAAATGTGTTTCAAGACAGTGATTACCTTCCCCGTTCAACTACAGACATTCATCAAGCTCACACATCGGAAGTTACAGAAACGGAAGACCAAATACCAGAGATGTTGTCAAGACGTAAAACATCTGAACAATTAACAACTGACGATCAAGCCTCTATTTCGTCTAACTTTCAGGTTACCAGCCCTGATATGGTATTAGCTATTCCAAAGGTGGATAAAAAACCAAAAGGAAACCATCTAACAGGCGTGGGAAACCAGTTGTTTTCACCGAATCTGCTTATAGAAGTGAACTATCTGAAGAAATTAAACGAAAAGGAGTCCCCAAACGTGCTGCATGTAAACGAAAACTCTTCTCAAAGACGTTTAATAAACCTCGGGTACCACCATAAGGACATAATGACAACGAAGAAGCGACGAACGTTACTGACGTCTTAACCACCCCTTCATGCTCAAGGGATAATAAACTGAGGTCGAATGACAACGAGGAAGAGAGGGAGGAATGTTTATACTGCTATGACTTCTCTGAAGGAGGCTGGATACGGTGTATTAGCTGCGGACGCTGGGCCCACGACACTTGTGCAGGGATAGAAAGTGATGATGACGAGGCTGTCCACACTCGTGTACTATGTGGAAGTAAGAGGCCTAAATAAAACGTAATACCTGATTCTATTATTCGCAGAACCATGGTTCTAAACCTTATCGTCACATGATTGAGTTATTCCAGACCTTATTTAAGCTTTAGAGACGAATTCGTGCTAGTTCCCCATCTTACCCCGCATATGGGGCAAGACGGGGAATTGGTAGTTTATGTTTCAAATCGAGATGTTTCTAACTAAATGTAACAAGTTTGCAGGTTTCTTTGCATGCTATTGTAATTCAACGGTTAAGTAAACAAATGATAATCAAACCTACTTGAATTTGTTTGTTTTTGTCCCTTTTGTAAGGGTTTAAAGTTAGCTTTCCCATCTTGCCCCGCCTTCCCCTAAATACATTCTGAAAAACTGAAATTTTTGCATGTGTAGATAGCAGAGAGCTATATTTCTGCTATTTATCGGAAAGACAACAGAAAACCAATTATTGATACTTAACTTCAAAGAAAGATGGGTGGGTATAAAGAAAAAAAATTACGTTTGCTCAAGACGGAACCTATGAAAAGCAAATTTATGCGTCGCATTACCTACTGTAAGCCCCTCGTACGTTCTGCAGAACGTAAGATGATTCCTCATGTTGTCAAAAACATTTCCTGTTCCTCCTCCATCAGGAAATGTCACACAAAAATTTCAAGGAATTCTGTGAATACAAATGAAAATATGACGCCTTGTTCAGCAATCACGCAACAAAGTTTACTTTAGAGCTGCTAGATTAGATTTTAATGACAGTGCAGAGTTTCTTAGATTCACGTATGTACACTCTGAGCCTACAGACATTTCCTAGAAAATGAAGTACAACATTCGTTCAGGTAATCCCTCATCATATTCCGCAACAGGATATAAAATTCTCTTTACACACTTGCCTCTTTACAGGTGCATTTGTTTGCAGTTTGAATACCAATTACAGTTTCATCGAGGTCCGCTACAATCACATATCTAGAGTTCCCTTCACTGCTAATGCTTGTAATTAGGGTGCGATGCGTCTTTGTGTGATCCTGCGAGTGATGTGACAAACCAGTGCGGTCCTCCAATCACAAAGCTTTCTGTCAGATGCTTAAAACCTACTCTCCATGACAGTAAAATAATCGGCTCGACAAGGATCACCTCCAGTTTCGCATAAGATGGCTTCTGAGAAGTTGATAGCGAAAACAGCTTTGCTCGGCCAATATACGGAATTCGCAGAAACTCAGTGCACAGAGGACGCTGGCAAGAATTGTTTTTGCCCTAGACTCTTGTTCTTATACCCCCTGTGGACTTTTAGGCCTCTGTTATTACATGATGGAACAAAAGCGACACAATGAGGTGTCCCATTAAGATCGGATCTGAATGTCGCACAATAAGAAACCGGCTAGCTGAAGCCACAGTTAAAAAAGCAAGAGGTAATCTGTTTCTGACCTTCCGTATTGCAAGTGCACTTCACCTGAGGCAAACTATTAACGAGTGCTCAGTTATGAAAATCTGTTAGTAATCCATGTTGCGGTCGGACGCTACGCATTTTGTTGCATCATTCTGATCGAACTGTTGTTGCTTGGTGTTTATTGGCGTCGGCATTCTGCCTTACCATACAAGCCGTGGGGCTTATTGTGTATAATGTTTTAAAACTGAGTGTTTAGTTTGTTCTAGACATTATTGTGGATCTTGAACTGTGTGGTGTGCCAAGGTACGGTAACTCCCTGACACACTTGTGCCTAGGTTTGAATGTCGGCATCCACCAAGGGCTCGATTATCGTAAGGATAAAATATCATTTGGTGTTTTCTTGGGGGCATCACGTGTGGAAGTGAGCTCAATCGGTAACTTAAAATATCTCAACCCTGAGTGTTATTTAATTGCTACTTGTAAGCTAAATTTAGCTTGTTTTAACTCTTGCTATACTGCTACTACGCTTTTTATGTAAAGTTGTTTTAAATTGCCGTCCACGGTGGCCGAGCGGTTCTGGGCGCTTCAGTCTGGAACCCCGCGACCGCTACGGACGCAGGTTCGAATCCTGCCTCGGGCATTGATGTGTGTGATGTCCTTACGTTAGTTAGGTTTAAGTAGTTCGATGTTCTAGGGGACTGATGACCTCAGAAATTAAGTCCCATAGTGCTCAGAGCCATTTGAACAGTTTTTGATGACTACATCGGAATCTTTAACGACTTGGGGAGTGATCTTTAACTGAAAATTGTTTGTCCACACAACAACATCGTTTTGCGACTCCATTATGAAAGAATCCGTCGAAATACGCGTGGTAGGAGAATCCAGTGAACAGCAAGACAGTGAGATGTATGTTGGGTAATGCGTGGAACCTATCATTTCCACGATTTGCTCTAAACGAAGACGACAGGGAGCAGTAACCCTGAGGACAGCTGAGTTCCGCAGTTCCATTAGCTGTGGCGTTGCCCGCCGGGTAGTGTGGTAAATCGGTCACTGTGATCTTAACGCGTGTGCAGTATACACATAGCGGAAAGGGCAAGTTTTCATCAGTCTTCGATGGCTGACCTGAGGACGACTGGCAGGTTGTCACTCGATATACGCCGGCCGCGGTGGCCGTGCGTTTCTGGCGCTGCAGTCCGGAACCGCGGGACTGCTACGGTCGCAGGTTCGAATCCTGCCTCGGGCATGGGTGTGTGTGATGTCCTTAGGTTAGTTAGGTTTAAGTAGTTCTAAGTTCTAGGGGACTTATGACCTAAGATGTTGAGTCCCATAGTGCTCAGAGCCATTTGAACCATTTTTTGAACTCGATATACCGTACTACGACCGGATGCAAGCCAGAAACTTCTTCGAAAAAAAGTATATATTTCTGCATAAGTTATTTAAGTACATAAATTGTATAATTTTCAGTAAATGTGGCATAATTGTTGTGGTGTCACCGCCAGACACCACACTTGCTAGGTGGTAGCCTTTAAATCGGCCGCGGTCCGTTAGTATACGTCGGACCCGCGTGTCGCCACTATCAGTGATTGCAGACCGAGCGCCGCCACACGGCAGGTCTAGAGAGACTTCCTAGCACTCGCGCCAGTTGTACAACCGACTTTGCTAGCGATGGTTCACTGACAAAATACGCTCTCATTTGCCGAGACGACAGTTAGTACAGCCTTCAGCTACGTCATTTGCTACGACCTAGCAAGGCGCCATTACCAGTTACTATTGATACTCAGTCATGTACAGTCAAGAGCGACACTCATCATTAATGGATTAAAGTTAAGTATTCCACCAGCTACGTCCATTTTTCTAAAGTCTAATTTCTTTGTCCTGTTCCAGACCTCACGCCAGCCTGCGTGAGCTAAAACGCGTGCCTTTCGGCTTCCTCTAATAATATGGTGTTGGCTCTCCTGCCAACCCACAACAATTGTGATAGCTAACATGTGTGAAACATTATGCTAATAATCATGTCAAATCATGTGCAGTATATACAGAAATGTAAAAAACAATATTTAACTGTCACTATCCTAAATAATTTTATTTTGTTTCATCTGTTATGTAAATGATTGGATTATGATCTATGCTGACTTAATAATCATATGCCCGCCCGGCTAGCCGCGCAATCTAACGCGCTACTTCCCGAGTGGGAAGATGTGTAGGTCTCTGGTACGAATCCGCCCAGGGGATTATTGTCGGGGTCCGGTGTGCCGCCCAGCCTGTGGGTTTTTAAGGCTGTGCCCCATCTTCCTGGGCGAATGCAGGATGGTTCCCCTTATTCCGCTTCAGTTACACTACGTCGGCGATTACCGTTTCCATGTACGCGTACACCATCATTATTCTACCACGCAAACATTTTGGGTCACACTCGTCTGGTGTGAGACCGTTCCCGGGGGGTCCACTGGGGACCGAACCGCAGAATAACCCTAGGTTCAGTGTGGTGAGGCGGTGGGGTGGTTGGACTGCTGTGGCCTGTTGTGGGGTTGTGAACCACTGAGGACTACGGCGGAACGAAGCCTCTCCGTCGTTTCTAGGTCCCCGGTTTAATACATACATACATACATACTCATATAATCACAAATAAAAGTGTGCCATTTAATCAGTTTACGCAGCCAAAGGGGTGTTACGTTATTTGGAGTCTAAATCCAAACATGGAAGTGTTTCAGAAGTGCAGAAGATAAATATTTCGTGACCAAATGAAGATGATCTTTAATAGTGCTCTATTTATTTCGATTACTCGTTCATGATATTTCTTCGGGTAAAACAGTGATTCAGGAAACGATGAGAGGGGAAAGAGGATGGTGTTTGTGTGTGTGTGTGTGTCAATAATTAATAAGATTTAAACATAATTATTGATAACATAATCCAGTAAATTAGAGTGCAAGAGCGAAATTAAGACACAAGGAAAATTACCAGCACTTAATTCAACAAATACACCCTAACTTACTATCCAACAATAATGTGCCAACGCCATAAAAATCCGGCCTCTTACAATAAATTAATTAGAAATGATACACAAAATCTCCAGAACTCATGAAAATTATGCTAATCAAGAAGGTGTTGGTTGGTTGATCGATTGATTTGGGGGATGGGACCAAACGGCGAGGTCATCGGTCCCATCGGATTAGGGAAACAAGTTGGCCCTGCCCTTTCACAGGAACTATCCATCAAACAGAGATGGAGGTAAATAGACAACGAGACCACATGGAACCAGTCTACACCATTCTGTCAAAAGGGCAAAATCAATCAGAGCAGTAACTAAAAGCGAGGCCATCGAGGCCAAAAAAGGTAAATCAGTTAAGGCCAACTGACAAGAAAATAAGATACAGCCTCAGTTTCTAAATCACATTGAATCTCTCCTACTACGGATTGTGGCTTATTACATAATGTAAATCATTTGATTCAGGTACATGGGACATGTCAAAATTGTTATAAAGTTCCACCATAAATACACAACAGCTGATGTTAACAAATAGCGTAGTAATAATAATACAATTTTGTTGTGTATACTTTTAAGAAACTCTAACACTTAAATACTCCTTGCTCAAATTATCATTTAATGCTCTATGGATTCTTTTGTTGAATAGTAATACTTCTGTCACAGAACCTGCTGCAGCCTTGTTTTTAGAATCTCCGGCTTATGTACTGGCCCATTAACTTATTATACAGGGTGATTCAAAAAGAATACCACAACTTTAGGAATTTAAAACTCTGCAACGACAAAAGGCAGAGCTAAGCACTATCTGTCGACGAATTAAGGGAGCTATAAAGTTTCATTTAGTTGTACATTTGTTCGCTTGAGGCGCTGTTGACTAGGCGTCAGCGTCAGTTGATGCTAAGATGGCGACCTCTCAACAGAAAGCTTTTTGTGTTATTGAGTACGGCAGAAGTGAATCGACGACAGTTGTTCAGCGTGCATTTCGAACGAAGTATGGTGTTAAACCTCCTGATAGGTGGTGTATTAAACGTTGGTATAAACAGTTTACAGAGAATGGGTGTTTGTGCAAAGGGAAAAGTTCTGGACGGCCGAGAACGAGTGATGAAAATGTAGCACGCATCCAGCAAGCATTTGTTCGCAGCCCAGGAAAATCGACTCGCAGAGCTAGCAGAGAGCTGCAAATTCCACAATCAACTGTATGGAGAGTCCTACGAAAAAGCTTAGTTATGAAACCTGAACGTCAACTACCCGAGGCGATGGATCGGCCGCCAGGCAGCCCATGACAGAGCACTTCATCACTGGCCTCCAAGAAGCCCTGATCTTACCCCCTGCGATTTTTTCTTATGGGGGTATGTTAAGGATATGGTGTTTCGGCCACCTCTCCCAGCCACCATTGATGATTTGAAACGAGAAATAACAGCAGCTATCCAAACTGTTACGCCTGATATGCTACAGAGAGTGTGGAACGAGTTGGAGTATCGGGTTGATATTGCTCGAGTGTCTGGAGGGGGCCATATTGAACATCTCTGAACTTGTTTTTGAGTGAAAAAAAACCTTTTTAAATACTCTTTGTAATGATGTATAACAGAAGGTTATATTATGTTTCTTTCATTAAATACACATTTTTAAAGTTGTGGTATTCTTTTTGAATCACCCTGTATATTGTCATCCCCACGTACTGCTGTTATGACTATAGAACACCTAGCACAGCTTAAGGTGAAACACAGATACAAGTGTCCAAATGTCTACTTACACGCCGACCACAACCGACACGACACTCTTCTTGCGCACTGCCCTTCAAACCATGGTTAACATCTGCTTGTGTCTCGGCAGCACGGTCTTCCCGGATCCAAGGCGCCACGCAGCGTCCGCCAACAAGCAGGAACCGAAGCCTCGTGTTTATAACAATTATAATAATTACATTAAATTTCAGCCTCCACTTACATAAGCAAAGAAACGTTACCTAGGTTTCGGCTATAATAATGTAGCCTTCTTCAGAAATGTCACAATATAAAATTAAATTTAAACATGCCAGATATTGGCCTTGTCATACTTAAAATGTTAGTACTACAGTACATAGTCATAAGACTGAGTCACTTCTACTGATGTTTTGCCAATAGGCCACACAAACAGGCCAGACAGGTAGGCCGCGGGCGCTGAGTCATACGCAGTTATGACCGCGCCAATTTATGCGCATCTACTTTATTAACCAGCGATTGCTGAGAGCACGGTTGCAGTGGACAGGCGCAGGAAGCTGCACTTCTAACAGTTGCCTGGTCCATAATTATCCGTGGCTCTGGAGACGACTGTTGGTTCTCAACCAGCAGCAGCAGAAGCATCAGCTCAGCACTGTCGTCGGCTGCATTCTTCGTCGTCCGCACATCTACAGCGTCGTAAGACTGTTAACTGATAGATTATAGCCAATATTGTACAGGTATTACCCAATGGCATTTCTTTAACAGATTTTAATGATTAACTTTCTTGAATAATAGCCTGCAATAGATAAAACTTCTAGGGCTCCTATGTTGTCATTGTCAGCAGGAAGCAATCACCGAGTGTCATAAAAATATGAAGATTGATTAACTGTTTACTGCTGCGTTTGTTTGCTTGCTAATGACCAGTTCCAGTCTAAATTTTACTGCCTCAGTGACTGTTTATTCTTGAATTCCATTACAGAGGCTTAACGAATTTTCAGTTTTTAGTGTTAACTTCACTCACCTAAAGCAATGTAAATATCACTGGCAAAAATAATAACTAAAGATACAGCACAAATTAAGACTGTGCAACTTCATTTATTCAGTATTTAGCTTAGCGAGTGACTTCTGCTGGCTTGGTACGTATTTTATTGTTCTTATGATAAAAGTAAATGAATTTCCCATTCTCTTTAAGTAAATTCAATTCAATCTTTCAGTAATTAAATGTAAATTGGTTGTTTTTTTTTCAGGTTTTGTTTTATGTTACGCTGAGGTTACTGAAAATCATTTTTGTGCAACAAAGTTTCAGTTACAGTCAGTCATTAATTTAACCAGAACTTCATTTAACTTTTCTCTCAAAATTTAGTATTTCGGAATAAATAACTGCAAAATCAATGCTGTGTGACTCATTTATGTTCTCGTGAACTGTTGTGCTGTGAAAAAGCATGACAACATTCTGTTGCCACGCCAGTGATTATTTGCTTAATTTTCTTTGCCATCATCTTTTTTAGGATTTTTGATTTTCATTGCCCTAGTGGGCTGGCGACCCTTTTTTGCTAATCGGTATGTTTTGTTTTAAATATTATATTTACATTAGATTTAGAGCAGATTCTTTCTTCAGAAGGGCCTGTTGTGCACTTTCCTCCTACTGACAGGTATTATTTTTCTTCGGTAACGATAGCCTTATTCGCCGTAAAATTTCATTAAGCATTCGCGATCACGGTCAGTTATATTGCAACCCAATAGGAATAGGCCGTTAGGGAGGAGGAGGTTACAGCATGTATGAGGATTGTGTATCGAGCACTACGTAAATGAGTGCCTAACATTGGGCTGTAATGTGCAGGGGCTCCCAAACTCTTAGATAGACGCTAGTAATAGTAGTTGTGTATGGGATGGAAAATCGGTAGGAAGTACATGGAGGCAAAATCGAAATGGTTGCAGGCAAAATGTGAAGATACCGAAAAATGACTGATCACTGCAAGTAACAACGTTGATTCACTGGACCGTCAAAGGAATACGGCCCATGAACTGCTTAATGGACATTGCAGCCCAGATCATAACATGTGGCTAATTATTACCTAATTCTACATAATAACATGCGTTTTCCTTGCTCCAGAAAAAATACTCCTATTCCGACAGGATCGATAAATTGTACATTCGCCTGAGAAGAAAACTTACCCCCGGTGTGAGAGCGTCACAGGCACATCCAGTAATGCTGAACAAACTTCGTGTCTTCGCCGCATGTCCTCATCTGTTACGAATGTTGGCCTGAAAGATTTTAATTCCAGATCTTTTTTCATGTGTGTCAGCATAGTCGTTTTTGGAATTCCAAGTTCTGCAGATCTTTTCCGCAAAGTTTTTATGGGAGATCTAGTCACAGAATCAGCCACTGCTGCACATTCTGTTTATGATCGTGTCTCCTTTCGATCAAAAATGGGTTCGATTCCGAAGAGTTTTTGTTATGATTGCAGTATCGTTCGCTTTGGTAAAGTTTCTTTATGGAATCGTGCCGCAAAATATCGTAGCACACCTCTTATGGCTTTCCCGGTGTGTGCACGTTCATGAGCCCATACCCTTGCCACGACACATTTCTCCACACTATGGGTACTTGTGTCCGCCAGCCTAAGAGAAAGAAATGATATATGGAGTATACACTAATGAGCCAACACACTATGATCACCTGCTTAATTGCCTGTTTGTCCGTCTTTGGAATGAAATTCATCACTGATTCTGCGTATCAGGAATCCGACAGTCTGTTGGTAGGATTGTGAAGGTATATGGCATTAGATGTCTAAGTACAGGTCATGTAATTTGAGTAAATAAGGGTACGCTGAGTTGAATACTCGGTGATGATGCCCGGCAGCGACCCAGATGGGTTTCATAGGATTTACACCAGGTGAATTTGGTCGTTGAGGCGTCAACGTGAGTTCACTACAATGCTCCCTAAAGCACTGTAGCACGGTTCTGGTTCCGAGACGAGGACAATTATACTGCTGAAAGATAACATGGCCTTTGCGGAAGGCATGGCTCTGAGCACTATGGGACTTAACATCTGTGGTCATCAGTCCCCTAGAACTTAGAACTACTTAAACCTAACTAACCTAAGGACATCACACACATCCATGCCCGATGCAGGATTCGAACCTGCGACCGTAGCAGTTGCGCGGTTCCGGCGGAAGGCATGGAGCATGAAGGGATGCAGGTGTTGAGCAGCTGTTAGTGTGTCTTCGATTACTACCACATGCCCCATGCAAGAGCAGGAGAATGTCTCCCATGGCATAATACTGATTCCACCACCCTGCGTCCGTTGCGCGCTGCTCGTTTCGAGCCGCCGTTCACCTCGATGACGGTGTTTGCGGAGACGACCATTGACCCAGTGTAGTAAAAATGGGATTCCCGCGAAGAGCGGACTCTTTTCGAGTGACCGACAGTCGAATCCCGACTGTCCCGTGCAGTCGTAATTTACGATGGAGTTGGGTCAACATGTGAACACGTAGCGGTGATGTGCTGCGGAGCTCCATGTTCAACAACGTATGATGAACCGTGCGCTCAGAAATACTTGTGCGTGCACCAGCATTGTGCTCTTTCGGCAGAGATGCCACAGATCACAATCTGTCCTACTTTACAGAAGGGACAAGCCTCCGAACCTCATTTTCTGGGAGAGTCTTGGACGTCCAACTATAGCACCTAGAGGTACGAGGGTAATCCCAAAAGTAAGGTCTTCCATTTTTTTATACGTACAAAGGCCTCTTTATTTCTACAAAGGTTTATATCAGTTTACAACTTGAACTTTTAGCTATTTTTCGACATAATCACCATTTCTGTCGATGCATTTTTGTAGACGCTGTGGCAGTTTTTGTATGCCCATGTCCTACCAGCTCGCCGCCATGCTGTTCAGAAAGCTATGAACCTCTTCGGAGCTGAATCGCTTTCCAGCCAAATGTTCTTTTAACCTAGGAAACAGGTGATAGTCACTGGGCGCCAAGTCAGGGCTATAGGGTAGGTGGGTGATTATGTTCCACTGAAACAGTTGCAGGAAAGCAACGGTTTGCCGAGCAATGTGTGGGCGAGCGTTATCATCGAGAGAAATGGTGATTATGTAGAAAAATAGCTAAATGTTCAAGCTGTAAACTGATGTAAGCCATTGCAGAAATAAACAGGTCTATGTACTTATAAAAAATAGGAGACCTAACTTTTGGGCCGAGCGGTTCTAGGTGGTACAGTCCGGAACCGCGTGACCGCTACGGTCGCAGGTTCGAATCCTTCCTAGGGCATGGACGTGTGGGATGTCTTTAGGTTAGTTAGGTTTAAGTAGTTCTAAGTTGTAGGGGACTGATGACCATCAGAAGTTAAGTCCCATAATGCTCAGAGCCATTTGAACCATTTTTGAACCTTACTTTTGGGATTACTCTCGTAGTTTCATTCCACCTCTTTCCGTAGATGCTCACGACGGTATCATGTGAACATTCGACCATCGTCGCTGTTTTCGAGATACTCGTTCACAGACTCTGCGTAATAATAATCTCCCCTTCGTCATAGTCGCTTATCTCGATGGATTTACCCATTTGCAGCCCATATTTAGGCTGGGGTGATCCCTAGTCCGTATCTGCTTCAATTAGATACTTTTGTTAATGCGTCACGTGCACGCAACGCCACCAGGCTGGATTCATAATGTTTTGGCTGCTCAGTGTACATACACGTAAAGACCAAGAAAAGAAGGGAGCGACAGCACTTTCGGACCTTACAGTATAGTGTTCCGGTCAATAACAGCAATGGTTACGAGATGTGTCAGCCTGCGAGAGCGAATGCTGGCCTGTCTCCTGCAGCGCCTCGCCTGAAGAGTTGCTTTCTTGCCGCGGCGTCTTCTGTTGCCGGCCCGTTTATTCGGAGCCATTAATAACCACTTGTGCCGCGTGGCGCACCGCTGCTTTCTCTTTTTTCCTTTCAGACGTCGCGCCGGAATGAGTGATGGGGCCCTTTCGGATTAGCCTACTCTGTCTGGCGATGAGCCGCTTCTTGCGGCTACAGAGAAACTCTGCTCTCTGCCTTCACGGTATGCGTGACTGCACGAGAAGCGTATTGATGCAAAATGCATCGTATAAGTGGAGGCTCTTTGTTTGATTACTATTTTCCAGATACACTAATGGACGAAGAAACTGCGGTACTTCACCTCATTCGTTCATACATCAAATTTCGAGTTCCGTTGACGTCGTCATGGAGGTGAACTTTCACAGATGCGGAACGAGTTAAATTTTACATCGCAGGCAGAAACTGCCATTACAAGTAACATCTGCAAAGTATACTAACAACAGATTATTACTAGCCTTAGCTGCTCGCATCAATAATTATGGGAATTACTTTAGATTAATTTATACGTGCATTTGTACAAAGATGTACAAAACTTAAGGACGAAAATAGCATTCGATCGATGTGTCACTGGCAAGAACTATTATATGGAAAGAACTATTACACTACACTTAGATGACAAGTCACGGGATACTTCTTAACATCCTGTAGGACCGCCTTTTGCCTTACTAGTGCAGCAACTCCCAGTGTCATGGGCTCAACAACTCATTGGAAGTCCCGTGCAGAAATATTGAGCCATGCTGGTTCTATAGTCGTCCATAATTGCGTAAGTGTTGCCGGTACAGGATTTTGTGCCTTAACCAAACTCACGTTTATGTCCCAGTAATGGTCGATTGGATTCATGTCAGGCGCCCAAATCGTCCAGAATGTTCTTTAGACCAATTGCGAACAATTGCCCACTGACACGATCCACAAAAATTCCATCGTTGTTTGGGAACATGAAGTCATGAGTGGCTACAAATGAAGCAGCCAGACGTAACCACTTCCAGTCAATAACCGGTTCAGTTGGACCACAGGACCCAGTCCATTCAATGTAAACACGGCCCACATCATTATGGAGCCACCATCAGCTTCCACAATACCTTATTGACAACATGGGTCCATGGCTTGGTGGGGTCTGCGCCATACTCGAACCCTTCCATCAGCTCTTACTAACTGAAATCGGGACTCATCTGACCTCCTGTTGTCTAAGGTCCAACGGATGTGGTCACGAGCCAAGGAGAGGCGCAATATTCCATTAACGCCATAGTCACTGCACTGTCCTAACGGATACGTTCGGCCTATGTCCCACATTGATTTCTGTGGATCTGTCACTCACTGTTGCTTGTCTGTTAGCACTGACAATTCTACCCAAACGCCGCTGCTCTCGGTAGTTAAGTGAAAGTCGCCGCCTACTGGAATGTCTATGGTGATAGGTAACGCCTGAAATTTGGTGTTCATGGCACATTATTGACACTGTGGATCTCGGAATATTTTATTCTATAACGATTTCCGAAATGGGATGTCCAATGTGTGTAGCTCCAACTACTGTTCCACGTACAAATTCTGTTAATTCCCATCGTGCGGCCAGAGTCACGTCGTAAATCTTTTCTCGTGTATAGCTTGAGTACAAATGACAGCTCCGCCAATGCACTGCCCTTTTATAGTACACCATATTACCGCCATCTGTATTTGTGCTATCCCCTGGTCATTACAAAAGGTGGGACTTGGTTATTAATGGGATATGTTATCACCACGGATGAGAGTTTATGCTCTGCAGTGGACGCCATGTTCGCTACAAGGTTGGTAAGGAGTTTTTGTGTTACGCTCCACGAGCGCGGCTGATCCCTGCTGTATAGCCGTTGGTGCACGTTGACGTACTACAATACGTCTCACCACCGCATCAAACAAGCGTTCGATACGATTTATGTCCGAGGAACTGGGAGGGTGGTCCATTCGCCGAATATTCTCTCTTTCCAATAGGTTCTACGCCTGTACTGTTCAATACTGTCGCAGACTTCATCCAGAAAAATGAATCGGTATCAAATTCAGCCTTGAAAAGGCTCACGTTGGGAAGGAGAATAGTGTCACACTTTAACGTTGAGCGGTGAGTGTGCCGTGTTCAATGGTTTGGAGGTCACTACGCCCTTGCATCATCGTTCCTCCCTGCAGCAAACACCAAAACGAGTGTGGGAGAACGTAGCAGAGCATGTACCGCCGCCCGTGCTGATCACACACCCTTTTAAAAACCATGCTCCGCCTCCCGGGGACCACATGAATTGCGATGAATTCAAAGTGACTATTGTATTTGAATAAATAATCATTTCTGTTCGTTGCATTCCGTATTTATTTTAGTTAACTCCTCTACTATGCTGTAACATTTTTTTCTATGTGTGGAACAAGTTTTATCGAGCTATGTTACTTGGCAGTGACACACCGCGTGAAAGTTACTTTCGTCCTTAAGTTCTGCACACCGGAGTATTAGGAGAAAATCGGCTACTTTATCGAAAGCCACCGCTCTACCTTCTACATTACTTTCCTGCACTTTTTGTTTATTACTTCGTACTAAGCGTTGCTAAAATTTTATTGACTTCTTATAAGTAAGGTTTTGTATTCCGCCTGGAAGATGGCCCTGGGAAGGAGCAGAAGCAGGAAAAATACGTCGGTACTGCACGTAAGTAAAAGTGTTTTACTGGAGCCTGAATATATATACAGAGGCATACATAACTTGTACAGATTAGCACAGTCTCAAGCTGAAGCCAAGTGCCCCGGCAGTCTGCTGTAGAACAAATGGGCTGAAACTGGAGCGGAGCTCGTAGAGCTCTCCCGCTCAGTGTAGAGTGCGCTGTCGTCAGTGTCTGACGTAGTGCCAACCTAGCAGAGCGTACTTACGTTGTGGCATCGGTGCTATCGATACCACATAAGGAATCCACAGCTAAACAATTGTATATTCTGAAAGGAACACTCAAACAAATTAAGATATACTGAGGTGCCTAAATGATGGTACAATTGCTTCATAGTCCAGTTCACAGCCTTAGCTATTTTGTTCGAGTCACTGACAGACTGGTACAACGGTTTCGTACCATGCAAGTACATCTTCAGAGGTGTTTAAGGTGTAATGTCACATGTCATCTAATTGGCTTAATGCGTTTAGCAAGGTGTAATCAGAAGAACTACCGACACCAACGGGAGTCAAACTTAATAAAAGTCACTAATAACATGTTCAGATGGTGCAGGACGTCCATGTCGTAACGTGAAATCGTCTAGACTGTCGAACATGTGAATACTCAAATGAAATCGGAGAATGCACCAGTGTATACTGCTCTCATTCTGTGATACCATCTCAGTATTTTCAACAGTCTAGACGCCTACCACACGGACAACATTCTTTGATTAAGTTTGACCTTGCTAAACGCGTTAAGAGGAGATGGAAGGCAATTTTTATCCCCATTCTGCCAGTGCTATTTTACCCTTTGAATAGGTACACTTTTCAAAAGAAATATAAGTGATAAAACAATGAAATTTTTTATTGCATATGTATAACATATATGCCTCAATTTACAAGTAAAACGAACATAATACCTCTTACGGATTTTAAGAAAAAAAATTTATTCTTTCACTAGTAAAATTTAACTTTTTTTGTACATTAATTATTATAAAACAGTTTCTGATTGTTTGGTGGTTCTCAATTTACTTGTAATAAACTATTACCATCTGCAGTACAAATTGACCAAATTTCATGTTTCTAACCCCCATTAGTTTATCAGATAATGCTACCTTAAAGTAAAAAAAAAAGGAGTTTTGAGGAAAAACCATTTAAAGTTTAATATTGCAATTCTAGTGGTTTACTTACCACTGATATTTTCCTGCGCCATACCAAGCATCATATGAATCATACTGATCTTCTTTTCTTCTCTTGGTCCCTCTTCTTTTCTGACTGGCTTCTTTTGTGCATTTTAAATTAGCAATATCTGCTTTGCGGATTCTCTCTTTCTCTACTTGCACCAAGGATTTTGCAGTATTTCCACTATATTTTTCCCCTATAATTCCAAAACATCCAGTTTTCTAATTATATCATCATTGAAGCATAAAATAGCATCATAAACACCAAATTGACTGTTGTAAGCTGAACAAATACAATTTTCGGCAACTGGTTCCAAATGACAGAATTCACACATTCATTTAAATTTTCGGTTTTTCCATGAAAACATTTCTTCAACAAGGTATCTTTACAAAGGTCTCTAAATATGCGTTTAATTTCATTCATTACTGATGCAGGTAAAGAATGTTTGTGGTGATATCTGGCACTTCTCCTGTACTTGCACCAAGTGTCAGGATCATTCGGGCAAAGACCGTGCCCTGACTTTTCATTTGTGGAAAGTTTATGGAAAAAGACAGCCCATACAGCTTTTTTCATGTTTCCCAAATTCCCTACATTTCTTCTTATGGCCAAGTCATAATAATTTTGTAATCTTTCTATTTCAACACTTGTCAGGCGACCTTTACGATCTATCTTCTTACTATCCTCCAACACTATTTTTGACTTTTCTTTCAATAATCTTCTCAACATGGACCCCATTCTCTTCTCGACATGCCCAATGCATTCTAATTTAGAAAGTGTGACATTAGGACCATATGGCTGTTCTACACATACCTGGTCATAAACCTTGCTGTCACCGTCCCCAGATTGCACAGAGCTTCAGTAAACCATCATATCTCACGAAAAAATTGTTGTATTTATATAAACCAAAAACTCTTGCACGCAGAAAGACCAGACATTTCAAATATGCTAAAATCTTAAAATCGAATTTTTGAAGCCCACTTGCCTTCCGTCTTTACTTAAGCCATTTAGATAACATGGGACATGTCGGTCGAGTCCGGGTTTGCCCTATACAAGAAGTGGCTTAATTGTTTCCAGATGTCTGAGAATATTCATTTTCCTGCCTGATATTCACCAGAAACATGTTACAGACTTTTTCAGCAGAATATAATTACAGATAAGGAGGAACGATCTGGCTACGACATAACAAATTTATGAATTCTGTTGACATAACACATCGAAGCAATCAGTTTCGAATAACAGTAATCTGAAAGCTTAAAACCAAAGATTTAGCTACATTGAGAGAATTTATTACACCTCCACCACGAGAACAAAAACAAAACACCACAATAAAAAATTATGTACTGTTTTAACTGTTTTGATTTTGGGAATATTTAGGGTGTACTGTGCAGATCAACATAAAGGGTAATTATAATTAAAGTTAAACTTTCAAACCGCTGTAGAAATAACACCACTGGTCAGAATGACGTCAAATTGCAACGGAATATTATCGGAGGAGAGGGAAAACGTATAGCAAAAGAAAATAAATGGTTACAAAATGTAGCAATAGATGACGCTGTAAGCGTAATAATTGAATAGTGGTCGACTACAAATGACAAATGAATCATACAACAATGCCTAAGGTGTACGTTTGACATTAAACAAACTGTACTACTCAGTGAGTATCAGTGTACAGGTGTGATACTGTTAGTTACGTAAGCCTATCCACCACGGCAAGGTCATATCACATCGGATGGGAAAAATCGGTTTTTAATTGTCCTGAGGCCAAAAACCGCATAAAAAGTATCAGTCACTTAGGTTTTTAACTGTCCTGAGGCCAAAAACCGCAAAAAAGCGTCAATCATAGTCAAACCGGATTATTTATTTCCGTGTGACTGGCGCAAAACATGTTCAGTATGTTGTCCGCAGTTTTCTGCAACAAATTGAAATCGAGAAACAGCATGTTCCGTAACTGATCGAGGTGTTTCCGGGTTCACATTCAGAATGTGTTGCGCAATGCGTGCCTTCAGTGCAGCTAAGTTTGCTAGCGGAACACTGAACACAACATCTTTCAGATAGCCCTACAACCAGAAGTCACACGGATTAAAATCAAGCGATCGGGACGGCCAGGCTGTAGGGAAATGGCGGCTGATAATTCTAGTATTTCCCAAATGGCGCTTCAACAGCTGCTTAACTGGATTTGCAATGTGCGGAGTTGCGCCATCTTGCATAAAAATAATCCCATCCACACATCCACGCTGTTGCAGAGATGGAATGACGTGGTTGCGCAAAAGACACTCATAGCGCTTACCAGTGACGGTACAGGTAACAGGACCGGAAGCACCTGTCTCTTCGAAAAAAATATGGGCGCATGATAAATGATGCCATAAACCCGCACCACACAGTGACCTCTTCAGGGTGAAGTGTTACTGGCTGATTTGCGTGTGGATTTTCTCTGAACCATATTCGGGAATTCTGTGTATTGACATACCCTGTCAGACTGAAGTAGGCTTCGTCTGTCCACAAAATCTTCCACGGCCAATCCTTGTCCACTTCCATGCGAGCAAGAAATTCTGAAGCAAAGGTCTCTCTTTCTGGCAGGTCACATGAAGCAGCTCGTGCACATGGGTAATTTTGAATGGATGGCAAATAAGGATGTTTCGTAGGATTTTACTCACCGTGCTCACGTGTATGTGCGATGTTCGGGCAGTTCTCCGTGCACTACACGTTTGCACACCACCACCACTCGCCTCCTCCTGCACTGCTGTTTCCACTGCTTCCACTGACGAAGAATCAATTCGTTTCCTCCCTCTACCAGGTTGCACACCAAAAGAACCCGTCTCTTCAAATTTTCGAATCATTATCTCCAACCCACGGCAGTCATCGGATCCACGCCTTTTTTTCCAAACCCTTCAGTGTCCGGAACATTGCAGAGCGACGTGTGCACAGTCATCATCCTTGTAATACAGCTTTACAAACAGCGCGATCCTGCACTGAGACAGTCATGGCGTATGTCGCAGATGCGAAACGAGGAAAAACCGTGTACCCGACGTGTTTATACTCAATGGCTCATGCGCTTGACAGATGTTTTCATTTATGCACTCTGACATGCACAGACCCATCTATTGATCAGTTTTCACCCTTTTTTTTCCTCTGCCATGCGTTTTCCCCCCTCTTCAGTAGTATTCCGTTGTAATTTGATGTCATTCTGAACAATGGTGTTATTTCTACAGCATTTTGAAAGTTTAACTTTAATTATAATCAACCCTGTATATTAAACCTCGTAACAAAGAGGTTTATGTGTGAAATCTTATGGGACTTAACTGCTAAGGTCATCAGTCCCTAAACTTCCACACTACTTAATCTAAATTATCCAAAGGACAAACACACACACTCATGCCCGAGGGAGGACTCGAACCTCTGCCGGGACCAGCCGCACAGTCCATGACTGCAGCGCCTCAGACCGCTCGGCTAATCCCTCGCGGCAAAGAGGTTTAAAAAGCATTGAAACAACGAAACAGCTCAAGGTAATGACACACTTTGAAGAGGATAATGTTCGAAACAAGCACTGCACATGTGAACAGTCACTGCTTAGTTGTTTAAAATGAAGAATCAGACTCATTACCTTCACCAACGTTGTGCAAGTTTCCATTGACGAATACCGCCAAAACAAAGCGCATTTTTGTGACAGAATAATAATCCAGTTTATCCATTGTAACTGAATATACAAAACGCCGCTACCTCAAAAAACTGTATGAACAGAACTATTATGCAGATTACGTCGTAACTTATATTACATCATTGTACCACGTATAACAATATGACAAAAAATGTTATTTCATTTGTACGAACGCCATTTCTGTGTTGGGCTCAGGACTTTCGACACTGCCCTCTTATTTGAGTCTCAACTATTTTTGTAATTTATCTATCACATGGATTGCAGTGTGTGTAAATTGGGTGCATCACACTGTAATGTAGCACACCAGTGCACACTATAATTAAGAGATCGATACCTTAACTGTGAAGCTACGCTAATTCTGTTTTACCGACACAAACGAAAGATCAGGTTTTTGCCGCTTTATATGTGTTCTTTACTTACGAACATGTCACAGTTCATTACAGCTCAGATAACGTTTCATCGAAAACATAAGAGTTAAAGTCGACTATAATGAAAATATACTTGTATTTTCTGTTTCAAAAGTAATTTCTGGCCATAACTTTTACACTAAACACAAATGTATATTGATACAAATACACTCCTGGAAATTGAAATAAGAACACCGTGAATTCATTGTCCCAGGAAGGGGAAACTTTATTGACACATTCCTGGGGTCAGATACATCACATGATCACACTGACAGAACCACAGGCACATAGACACAGGCAACAGAGCATGCACAATGTCGGCACTAGTACAGTGTATATCCACCTTTCGCAGCAATGCAGGCTGCTATTCTCCCATGGAGACGATCGTAGAGATGCTGGATGTAGTCCTGTGGAACGGCTTGCCATGCCATTTCCACCTGGCGCCTCAGTTGGACCAGCGTTCGTGCTGGTCGTGCAGACCGCGTGAGACGACGCTTCATCCAGTCCCAAACATGCTCAATGGGGGACAGATCCGGAGATCTTGCTGGCCAGGGTAGTTGACTTACACCTTCTAGAGCACGTTGGGTGGCACGGGATACATGCGGACGTGCATTGTCCTGTTGGAACAGCAAGTTCCCTTGCCGGTCTAGGAATGGTAGAACGATGGGTTCGATGACGGTTTGGATGTACCGTGCACTATTCAGTGTCCCCTCGACGATCACCAGTGGTGTACGGCCAGTGTAGGAGATCGCTCCCCACACCATGATGCCGGGTGTTGGTCCTGTGTGCCTCGGTCGTATGCAGTCCTGATTGTGGCGCTCACCTGCACGGCGCCAAACACGCATACGACCATCATTGGCACCAGGGCAGAAGCGACTCTCATCGCTGAAGACGACACGTCTCCATTCGTCCCTCCATTCACGCCTGTCGCGACACCACTGGAGGCGGGCTGCACGATGTTGGGGCGTGAGCGGAAGACGGCCTAACGGTGTGCGGGACCGTAGCCCAGCTTCATGGAGACGGTTGCGAATGGTCCTCGCCGATACCCCAGGAGCAACAGTGTCCCTAATTTGCTGGGAAGTGGCGGTGCGGTCCCCTACGGCACTGCGTAGGATCCTACGGTCTTGGCGTGCATCCGTGCGTCGCTGCGGTCCGGTCCCAGGTCGACGGGCACGTGCACCTTCCGCCGACCACTGGCGACAACATCGATGTACTGTGGAGGCCTCACGCCCCACGTGTTGAGCAATTCGGCGGTACGTCCACCCGGCCTCCCGCATGCCCACTATACGCCCTCGCTCAAAGTCCGTCAACTGCACATACGGTTCACGTCCACGCTGTCGCGCCATGCTACCAGTGTTAAAGACTGCGATGGAGCTCCGTATGCCACGGCAAACTGGCTGACACTGACGGCGGCGGTGCACAAATGCTGCGCAGCTAGCGCCATTCGACGGCCAACACCGCGGTTCCTGGTGTGTCCGCTGTGCCGTGCGTGTGATCATTGCTTGTACAGCCCTCTCGCAGTGTCCGGAGCAAGTATGGTGGGTCTGACACACCGGTGTCAATGTGTTCTTTTTTCCATTTCCAGGAGTGTATTAGTGAAAGTAATCATTCATTAATTGCAGCTTTAATTAGAAATAACGTTTAAATATTAGTGTAATCACGAATTTGGCGATCTTTCAAATTTAAATATTATATGTTTCATGATTTTGTATATTTAATCTATGGAAACTGATCATGCTGTTTAGTAAATTGTAGCGCTGTTAGTTTCTTGTATAATTTGTAATTGTGTTTCATTAAGAGTTGTAACTGTAATAATTTTCGTGATGAACGGCCATTGTTAAAAGACATAAATAGCTGGACACCTAATCCCACGGGGGCAGTCAGAATGTGTTTCTTAGTATGAAAGCTGCCTGATCATCTGCAATTTATTTTTTGTTCACCAAATTTGTACTTTTTTGCAATGCTTTGTCTTTCTGTTATAGTCAGTTTAGATTGGTCTATATAAGCTCTTTGAGGGTTCTCTTTACGTCTCGTATCTTTGGTGGTTTGATTAGGCCATCAACCAATGAGAAATGTCCGCGGGTTTTGGAACCATGAAGTGCTATGATTTGAATGAGCATTTTCCATTTTTCTTTTAGTCCGTATACTGTCCTACTTAGATGTTAATGCGATCAGATTCTTTTCATTTCGATTTTGAGAGGCAGTCTGAATTTGACTGGTGTCAGTGCGAGCGTTCTACAATGATGTAACAGACCATGAGATCTCTTCAACTACTTGCTGTGGCAAATATTCGGTGAATGTGTTGGATATTTCAGAAATACGCCCTTCATTTCGGCACAGTTAATTCCGTGAGATGACATTTTTACACATCGTGAAATGAAAGCTCGCAAGTTGCTCACGTTTTGCTAAATGGAAGAAGCTAATTATGGGGACACCACCTTATAGTAGGCACCTTCAGTGCCGGGCGGGAGGGTTTGCGTGCTTCGGTGAAGTCGAGAGCTATGCCGGAGGTAGCATAGCTACTGGCAGGGTCTCCCAAGCCGGACTGGTCTCGACAGAGGAGCCAGACAAAGTGTGTCCCACAACATAGGGCAGGGAGGGCTCTAGAGGCGTAGTGAAGCCAGCTTCCCTAGAGGAGTAAACCTCATACAAATCCTGGTCCTCCAGGCTGTGGGTTGGGCATGGGGCTAATAACCCCATACTGTAAAAAAAAGAATATTACGTAAATTTAACAGAAGCCTCGTAAATTGGACGGAAAGCATGTATCACGACCCCGGCAAAGGAAACGGATAAAGGATTTAACAGCAGCATCGTGGAATGTGAGGACAATGCTTCAGCCTGGAAAAATGAAAGAAATAGCCAACGAAATTTTAAAATTCATATATGATATTGTAGGGCTACAGGAAATAAGATGGCAGGGGAATGGGCAGATAGATAAACCTGAGTACTCATTGGTATATAGTGGACCAGAAGAAAGAACAGGCCAACTTGGAACAGGGTTTATAGTAACTAGGGAAGTTAGGAAAAGCCTTCTAGAATTTGAACCCATAAATGAAAGGATGTGCAGACTCAGACTAAAAGGTAAATTTAGGAATATATCAATAGGTAATGCACATGTACCAACAGAGGAAAAAGAGGATATAATTAAAGAATAGTTCTGCGAAGACTTAGAAATAGTATGCTGTGCAGTACCTAAATATGACCTGATGCTAGTAATAGGAGATTTTAACGCAAAAATAGGGAGGAATGAACATCCGTATGGAGTTTCTGGAAAATATTCACTACATGAAGAAAACAATGAGAATGGAGACTTACTATGCCAATTCGCAGCAAGGAATAATATGATTATTAAAAGTACCTGCTTTCCACATAAAAGGATCCATCTGGGTACTTGGAAGTCTGCAGCCAATGGAGTAGTCAATCAGATTGACCATATTTTAGTGATTGCACGCGACTCCACGTCAGTTACGGATGCACGGAGCTGCAGAGGACCAAACTGTGATTCAGACCACTTTTTGATAAAATCAGTCTTGAGAGAGAAACTGTCACTAACAAAGGGCAACAGAATGGGAAAGATAATGAAATGGAATACAGAAAAACTGAACATCCCTGATAAAGTAAGAAAATACCAAGTAACACTAAGCAGAAAGTTAAGCAATGAAGAGACAACGGTAGGAATAGTGAAAGGTGGAATAGGTTTGAAAAAAACATTAAGGATGCTGCAGAGGAAATAATAGGCATAAGAAGGAACAGAAGAACCCAGGAGTGGTTTGATGAAGATTGCAGGTCAGCAATAGAGGAAAAGAACAAAAGTGCTACAGAGAGAAACCAGAAATAATGTGGAACAATATAGAGCATTAAGGAGAAGAACTAACAGACTGTGCAAGAGAAAGAAAAGTGAGTGGAATAAGAAGAAATTTCAAGAACTAGAAGAACTAAAGGAACAGAGTGAAATAAGAAAGTTCTATCATGCCATAGGAAAAATGAAGAATAGATTCCAACCAAAAACAACGGCCTGTTCCAGTAAAGATGGGAAAATGATAAGGGAGGAAGAACAGATAGTGGGAAGATGGGCAGAGTATTTCAAAGATACACTAATCACCAGCCTAGAAGATGAAGAGACAGCTGCACAGGAGGGAAGAGTGGAGCTGTAAGTAGACAATGAAACCAATGAGGCAAGAAAGCCAACACTACAAGAGGTCTCCCAGGCTGTGCACAAGTCACAAAACCATCGAGCCCCTGGGGAAGACAGTATAATTGCTGAATTAATAAAAACTGGTGGTGAGGCTGCAATAAAGGAACTGCACACATTAATATCAGATATATGGGAAACAGAAACTATGGCAGATAATTGGAAAATTGGAATAAAAGTCCCCATTTATAAGAAATGGGACAGAACAGCATGTGAAAACTATAGAGGTGTAACACTCCTAAGTACAGCTTATAAGATCTTCATAAGTATATTAAACGAAAGGATACAGAAGTGTGCAGAGGGCATACTAGGGGAATATCAGTGTGGCTTTCGACCAGGCAGAGGAACAACTGATCAAATATTTGTGATAAGGCAAATGATGGAAAAGTTCTATGAATATGATATAGATCTGCATTTCTTATTCATCGATTTCAAACAAGCCTTTGACAGCATAAATCGGCAAGAACTATACAGAGTACTGAAAGATGTTGGTATATGTGCTAAATTAATAAGACTAATCAGAATGACAATGACAGAGACAAGAGCAAAAGTAAAGGTCCTTAGCAGAACAAGTGATAGCTTTGACTTTAATAAAGGTGTGAAGCAAGGGGATAGTCTCTCCACTGTCCTATTCAACTTAGCCCTGCGTAGTGCAGTAAATAAAATCAACAAAAGAGGCACCATATTTATGAAAACTAGCCAGATATGTGCATACGCTGATGACATTGCTATAGTAGAAAGAAATACCAATACACTCCTAGAAACATACCGGGCAATGGAAACAGACGCCTTAAAAATTGGCCTCATAGTAAATGAAAACAAAAAAAAATATATGGTAATGTCACAATCTGAGGCCAGAAGAACCCCTAAAAACCTAAACATCAATGGGAAATGCTTCAACGGAGTGTCCTCTTTCAACTACTTGGGAGCCCTAATAACAAATGATAACAATATTGGAAAGGCTATAAGGGAAAGAATACAAGCAGGAAACAGAGCTTACTTTGCAAATATGCAGCTTTTCAAAAATAGCCTTGTTACAAGAAAAACTAAACTGCTAATATATAATTCCCTAGTCCGCCCAGTTATCACATACGGCTCAGAGGTATGGACGTTGACAGAACACGATAAAAATGCTCTAAGATGCATTGAGCGGAAAATACTACGCAAAATCTATGGGCCAATAAGGGAGGAAGGAGGCTGGAGAATACGCTACAATGCCGAATTACAAGAGTTAATACAAGGCAGGGACATAGTAAAATTTTTGAAATCACAGCGAATACGATGGCTAGGACACTTGGAGAGAATGGCAGAGAATAGAATTCCAAAGAAAATGATGAAAGGAATTATCCATTCAGTTAGGCGAAAAGGGAGCCCTAGAAGAAGATGGATCGACGAGGTAATAATGGATATCATCAATATGGGAGTCCGGGGTTGGAAAAGAGCAGCAAATAACCGAGAAGTGTGGAGGAAGATTGTTGAAGAAGCCAAGGCTCACCAAGGGCTGTAGAGCTACTCAAGAAGAAGAATTATGGGATGGAATATTATCCTCTCAATCCATTGTGCTGCAGATTCAATGCTGTCATCGTCTCATACTTACAAACGATTTACTGCCTTGTAAGAAGTTGTGTATTGAGAGTGCATGATTCCAATTCTTATGTGTATTTGTCTCTGCCATTCTGAGGAAAATGTGGACTTCGTAATCCGTTACATTCTTTGAGAAGAATATTTAAATTTATAACATTTTCTCTAAATTACTTCGTCCAAGCCAATTTATTTCATTCATTATCTTTACTCAAAGCAGTTCCACGCTGGCCTGCGAGCATATTGCGCACACTTGTTGCTGACTTCATTGTCACATAAATGCTCTGAGGTTGCTCGAACAGTTAACTTAGTTAACTTAATTAAACTCGTCAACCACAAATCATAAGCAAATAAATACTCTTTCTTTCCATGAAGTTAGGTTTCGGATGAGGAAAGGTAAGTCACCAGCAGCTGTTTGGGAGATTGCTGCCTTCTTAATATGATGTGCAATGATCTTGTATATTAATGAGACATGTGGTAGAATACATGGTAGCAAGGGACCTTTTAGTAGCAAGAATAAGAGCAGATTTTGTTTTCAAGTTGTATTGTGATCGTGGTGGGTCAAGAAAGCATTTTATTTACCATAGCTTCGAGTTTAGG
Source organism: Schistocerca nitens (assembly GCF_023898315.1). NCBI lineage: Eukaryota > Metazoa > Arthropoda > Insecta > Orthoptera > Acrididae > Schistocerca > Schistocerca nitens. The sequence goes on along the minus strand of NC_064620.1, from coordinate 101,804,529 downwards.
TTCATGAGCACAGACATAAGGGAACATCCTCATTTGTACCATTTGCGACTATAAGCCAACAGCAAGCACACTTTATAATTTCTGGAAACTTTGGAGCAAAATAAGCTATTGTTTCCTGTTTAAACATTGGTTTGCAGAGCCGTTACTTTGATACTATTTGATAAAGTCCCACACATGTTATGTCGTTGAATTTCTCTTAGAAGCTTGTTTAAAATGCGACAGAGAAAAGTATATAGTCGCCTTAGAAAAAGAGCGAGTAGAAATTTCGCAACGAGGGTTCTGTTCAAACTTAATTACGTATGTAGACAGTCCACCCATTCCAGGAATCAAGAATTCCACAGTTAAGGTATCGATCTCTTAATTATAGTGTGCACTGGTGTGCTACACTACAGTGTGATGCACCCAATTTACATACACTGCAGCCGGCCGGGGTGGCCGAGCGGTTCTAGGCGTTACAGTCTGGAATCGCGCGACCGTTACGGTCGCAGGTTCAAATCCTGCCTCGGGCATGGATGAGTGTGATGTCATAAGTTTTAGGTAGTTCTAAGTTCTAGGGGACTGATGACCTCAGAAGTTAAGTCCCATAGTCCTCAGAGCCTACATACACTGCAATCCATGTGACAGATAAATTACAAAAATAGTTGAGACTGAAGTAAGAGGGCAATTTCGAAAGTCCTGGGCCCAGCACAGAAACGGCGTTCGTACAAATGAAATAAGATTTTTTGTCGTATCGATATAGCTATTGGCAAGATATCAAAGTAAGTGACATGAATGGCCGTATCTTTTGATTGCATTGACTTAGAAGCTTAAATGTTCGGCACCTCAAAAAGTCTATAGACTTTAGCATGTAGCACGAATTGCAGCTTGATACGTCTACCCATTCCTGAAGGAAAGGTTTCTTGACAGACAGACAAACAGACAGATAACGAAGTAATCCCTTAAGGGTTCCGTTTTTACCAGCTGAGGTACGTAACCCTAAAAACAAAGCTGGTGTCGCAATTCAGCGACTGTAAACGATAAAAATTACTTGCGAACGTCAGGAAATTTTACATATTGTTCACTATAGTTTAGCGAAAAAACGACCTTCATGTATTGATTGATTCTGGGTCTATTTGCGGTGGCTGTCTGGCTGCCTCAATGTGTATTTAGTACGCGTGTGTGACTTTGGCAATTCCATTAAACGCTTGTGGTCAGGTAGCGCTTACAAGTGTTTTGTGGGGCATGCAGGTTCACATATTACATCATTGTTTAATACGTTAGGGCACAACTGAACTGCTCATGCGAGCTGTTCAATATATTACACAACTTACTTGTTACAAGTATACATTCGTTGTTTGTGAGTCTGTCAGAATAGATGTTGTTACGGCATAAAGTCACGCACCGGCATACCAGTCGGAAACGAGAGAACAGAGAGGGCTCGGAGGAAGATGTCAGCCAATTGCACGCTGACGGACCCCTCTCCAGGATGACAACACGACGGCAGCGACCTCTATACGTAGAGGACATTAGCACCACGCTGAGTGGTCGCGGACCACTTCTACACCGGCATCAAGATTTGGCACATCAACATCAGCGACTTAGGAATTTATATACCGAAGAACATTCTTTATTTGCATGTCGCCCTTTCCTTGTGACACTTTTGTGTGATTGCCAAGTCCTCTAGTCCATATTGTATACCAGTCAGGTTCCTCTCAGAGTATGCTGACACGATGTCTCCATGTTTAGCAATTATAAACAACCGCTCCATCACAGAAAAATCCTTAAGGTCTTCGAGACCATTTTCTCCCACCGTATTCATCACCACCTTACCCAGAACCACCTCCTTCCCCTTATACAGTCTGGCTTCCGGCCTTCCTTCTCAGCCGACGACCAGCTCCTTAACCTCACCAATCTTCTTTCCCTCCAACTTAACTCGCATCGCCCTGCTATCTTTGTTTCCCTTGACGTCCAGAACGCCCACGACCGTGTCTGGCATCCCGGGCTCCTCTTCAAACTCCACACCTATGCTCTCCCTATCAGTTTCGTCTGTCTCGTTGCTTCCTTCTTCTCCCATCGCCCCTCTTATGTCACTATCCACAATTCCAACTCCCATACCTTCTATCCCTCCACCTGCGTGCCCAAAGGCTCCGATCTTCGCCCTCTCCTCTGTCTCCTGTACACTGCTGATATGCCCAAACCTCCCCCACCTGTTCATCTCCTCCAGTTTGCTAATGACACCGCCTTCCTAACCCTTTATCCTACCCTTCGACGGTCCCAATGCACCCTCCAAACCCAACTTGACCAGTTCACTGCTTGGTGCAACCAGTGATTCCTATCAACCCCTCCAAACCCAGGCAATCATCATAGGCCTCACCACCCACTCATTCTGTCTCCATGATTTCTACCTCACCATTTATGGCCATCCTATCCCTCACTCCTACCCTCAAATACCTTGGCCTCACGCTCGACCGCCACCTCACCTGGACTCCCCAACTCCCTACCATCCAACAAAAAGCTCACAAAAGCTCCTGAAACTCCTGTTCGGCCAGACATGGGGACTACATCCTTCCACCATACTTCACATCTACAAATCCTTGATCCTATCCATCCTTTGTTATGCCAGCACTGCTTGGATTTCCGCCGCTTTCAGGTTCTATTAAGCCCTCTAAATCCTCGAACACCATGCACTCCACCTCGGTCTTCTGCATCTGCCCTCCATCCCCCACACACATCCTCTAAGACCTCATCCCCTTTCCCCATCTTCTCCTTTTCCTTGAACACATCTGCACCCTGTATATTGGCTGCTCACCCCCTAGTGTCTCCCTTCCTCTCCACCCCCAACCCCTAGCCACGCCTTTACCACTGTGTCCCACCCTCTCACCATCTCCACACCCTCCAACTCCTTTCCCAATACAACTTCCAGCATCTACCCTTCCCAGATGGTGAGCTCCGCCCTGACGCCTACCCTTCCTACCAACTCTAACCCCACCTGCCTCCTGCCTCCTCCTTGGGGCTCCCTCTCCTCCCCCTTGTAATCCCTGACAAGGCACTCGTTAAAGCCTGTGCTATGGTAAGTGAGTGGGATTCACCTTATGAGAAAGGATTTTCTTATAGATATCGACCGCGTGTACCTGAATGGTGGCAAATCAGACTTACATCCACTCTGTAATAACAATGATTCGTCAAGTAAGTTCGAAATGCAATTACACGTCAGGATGGATCAAAAGCAACCCAGAAGATGCTACCAATTTGATAATAATACGGTGCCCAGCCTAATTAGGCATTAACTGTGTTTCTTCCCTGTACAAGTTGATATATATTCATGGCCGGCCGAAGTGGCCGAGCGGTTCTAGGCGCTACAGTCTGGAACCGCGCGACCGCTGCTATCGCAGGTTCGAATCCTGCCTCGGGTATGGATGTGTGTGATGTCCTTAGGTTATTTAGGTTTAAGTAGTTCTAAGTTCTAGGGGACTGATGACCACAGCAGTTAAGTCCCATAGTGCTCCGAGCCATTTGAACCATTTATATATTCATGCAAAACAACAATTTGTAACACTGCATAATATAGTAGAATTTTAGAACCAGAAAATCTATTGAACTGATAGTTCCACGTTCTGTACTGATATGGAAAACCATAAATACATAACACTACACTATAATATATACTACAAAACTTTATACTATCTATTAATCTGATTAAAATCGGGCATAGGTTACCCTAGAAATTGCACTTTCGTGCCACACACAAAGTGTCAATTTTGATAAAGATAAAACACTGATAAATTTTGACTTTTATATTGACTTTAACTTTTGCTGGTCAAACCAATTTAGAACACTTCAGAATTCAAATGAATGAGGGGGGACCCCGAAACTGTTATGATCGCTGTATTTAAAAAAATGATTACCGAATTTATTATGCGTTCAAGATTTCAGTATATAAGTTAATACTCTTTTCATCTTATTTACTGCTCATTTAAATGCCTTTAAATCTGTCTCAAAATAATAAAGTTCATTACTATATAAATACTAAAGTTATCTTTCAACGTCCTTAGACCTTCGTTATTCATTTACTGGTTCATTAACAAAACATTTCTTTAAACACCATTCTAATATAGCTATTTCTGCAAATAATTATTATTAACACAATTTTAATTTTCATTTCGGGACACTCGGATTGCACAACGTTTGGAAAGGACCCTGTCTAGGTTAGTTGTGAGGATAATTAAGTGATGGAAAAGTTCTGGTAAAATTTAGGTTATTATTGCACCAAACAAACACAGTTCACTCTCTAATCCATACGAACACAGTACTAAAAGTTTCAACCTGCTAGTATCGATGCGGCGGTTGGCGGGCGGCGAGATGGCGAGGCACAGAGCACACATACAACCACAGCTATGGCTCTCGATGTATCGGCACTTTAATTCTTCTTAGCGTCGCAATACTTTTCCATTTAGTGCCTATGGAATTTTGCCATGCTGTGTGGGCGTTGGAACAGCATACCCGAGGCTCAGTGAAGCTATGTCTTCCAGGAGAGCCTCCTCGCTCCAGAAGGTGTTGCTCAAACCAGTGCCAAACTCCAACTACTACTGCTGAGCCCGTTGTGCCGTGCAGTGCCCGTGCGCATTTTCCCGCACTCGCCTGCCACCCACCTTTTACCACTCCCTGACAGACCGGGTATTCACCTGAGGTTTTGCATTCTACATATCCTAACACATTGCCTACGTATGGACCAGACGCACAGTTACAATTTTAAACATCTTACAACTGTTTCAACATTTGTTACATTTCAATTCTATTACAATATTACTTGACATTTGACATAAACATTAATATTCACATTGAAACTGTTTACAGTTTTCTTAACACAATGGCATGAAATAAAAAAAAATTGAAATCAGAACATCAATTACACAAGTTTATCGAAAAATCAGATGGGAAGAATTACTTATATGTACAATATTACAGAGTCGTTGTTGTTATACACTCCCTTCTCCTGAGCCGCTTTCCCCCTCCTACACCCCCTCTCTCTCCTGTGCTCCCCTTCAGTGTCTCTGCACTCCCTCCTGCCTTGACTTCCCTCTTCATCTCCCGCCCTGCCTCTTGGTGCGCCCCCTGTCCCCCCCTTCCTCCACCTCCTCCCACACCCCATACCCCTGCCCCTCTTTTTTCCTCCTCTCCGTCCTCCAGTCCTTCGTCAGGTCCCTACCAGCGATTTTTATTATTTGTGAGTGTTCTGTCGTTTTCAGTGGTTTTGTTTTTTAAGTGTTTCACTGTGTATGATTATTATACTGTGGCCGGCTTTTAACTTGTGTTTGACTCCATTGATGTTAAGTATGCAAAGAACTGCCAGCAGTGTTCTTCCAACTCTATATCAAGTTTTTAACTGTCCCCCAATGTCTCCATATTAGCTGTATATTTTACCCCCATTTTTTATGTAAGAGTTCCCCTTGTAGTTTTGTTAAAGCCATTTGGCTGAAGAGCGGTGGACTGTGCTGCTGCCAGCCCTCCCCTGCCCCATAGGCAATTACAATAAAGGAAAAGACAGAAAAGAAAAATCCGTACCTAAAGACTGGAAAATTGCTCAAGTCACACCAATACCCAAAAAGGAACATAGGAGTAATCTGCTGAATTACAGGCCCATATCACTAACGTCGATTTGCAGTAGGGTTTTGGAACATATACTGTATTTGAACATTATGAAGTACTTCCAGGAAAATGACTTATTGACACATACTCAGCATGGATTCAGGAAATTTCGGACTTGCGAATCACAACTAGCAGTTTATACTTATGAAGTAACGAGTGCTATGACAGGGGATACCAAATTATGCCATATATTTAGATTTCCAGAAGGCTTTCGACACCGTTCCTCACAAGCGTCTTATGACCAAACTGCGTACCTATGGAGTATCGCCTCAGTTGCACGACTGGATTCGCGATTTCCTCTCAGAAAAATCACAGTTCGCAGTAATAGACGGAAAGTCATAGAGTAAAACAGAAATAATATCCGGCGTTACCCAAGGAAGTGTTATACGCCCTCTAATGTTCCTGATCTATATTAACGACATAGGAGACAATCTGAGTAGATCTCTTCGATTGTTTGCAGATGATGCTTGTCATTTGCCGTCTTGTAAAGTCATCAGATGACCAAAACGATTTGCAAAATGATTTAGATACGAAATCTGTTTGGTGCAAAAAGTGGTCATTGACCCTGACCGGCCGGTGTGGCCCATCGGTTCTGCCGGCCAGAGTGGCCGAGCGGTTCTAGGCGCTACAGTCTGGAACCGCGCGACCGCTACGGTCGCAGGTTCGAATCCTGCCTCGGGCATGGATGTGTGTGATGCCCTTAGGGTTGTTAGGTTTAAGTAGTTCTAAGTGCTAGGGGACTGATGACCTCAGAAGTTAAGTCCCATAGTGCTAAGAGTCATTTGAACTATTGACCCTGAATAAAGAAAAGTGTGAAGCTATTCACAAGTACTAAAAGAAATCCGCTAAATTTCGATTACGCGATTAGTCACACATATCTGAAGGTTGTAAATTCCACTAAATACTTAGCGATTACAATTACAAATAACCTAAATTGGAACGTTCACATAGATAATGTTGTGGGTAGAGCAAACCAAAGACTGCGATTCATTGGCAGAACACTTAGAAGGTGCAACAGTTCTTCTAAAGAGACTGCTTACACCACGCTTGTCCGCCCTCTTCTGGAGTATTGCTGTCCGGTGTGGGATCCGCATCGGGTGGGACCATCGGATGACATCGAAAAAGTACAAAGAAGGGCAGCTTGTTTCTTACTATCGCGAAACAGGGGCGATAGTGCCACAGACATGATACGTAAACTGGAGTGGCAATCATTAAAACAAAGTCGTTTTTCGTTGCGACGGGATCTTCTCATGAAATTTCAATCACCAATTTTCCTCTCCGATAGCGAAAACATTCTGTTGACACCCACCTACATAGGGAGAAATGATAATGACTATAAAATAAGAGAAATCGGGGCTCGCACAGAAAAAATTTAAGTGCTCGTTTTTCCAGCGCGCCGTTCGAGAGTGGAACAATAGAGAGACAGCTTGAAGGTGGTTCATTGAACCCTCTGCCAGGCACTTTATTGTGAACTGCAGAGTACTCACGTAGATAGAGATGTAGATTGTCAACGCTATGTTCTGTCATTGTTCATTTCGTAATAATACTCATTAATACGATTTGTCTGAATGTTATCTAGCGATCCGAGAAGGCAGGCTTCCTAGACCCCACATATTTGACGTCCAGGCAGGATTCAACAGTTGTAATTTGAAAAAAAAGGTCAAAATCAGGTTACATCTTTTTTTAGAGTACTTGTATGGCGTTCTACAACACCGAAAACTCAATTTTATTTCATCTGCAGCGAAACAAATTTTAACAGTCACACTAACTACAGAAAAGAAATCAAAGATAATTAACTACACTATGTGATCAAAAATATCCGGACAGCTGGCTGAAAATTACCTACAAGTTCTTGGCGCCTCCATCGGTAATGCTGGAATTCAATATGGTGTTGGCCCATCCTTAGCTTTGATGACAGATTCCACTCACGCAGGCATTAGTTCAATCAGGTGCTGGAAGGTTTCTTTGGGAATGGCAGCCCATTCTTCACGGAGGACGGGTATCGATGTCGGTCGGTGAGGCCTCGCACGAAGTCGGCGTTCCAAAACATCCCATAGGTATTCTATAGGATTCAGGTCAGGAGTCTGCGCAGGTCAGTCCATTACAGGGTCGTGTAACCACTCCGACACAGGCCGTGCATTATAAACAGGTGCTCAATCATGCTGAACGATAGTGCTGTGATAGTGCCACAAAAAACAACAAGGGGTGCAAGCCCCCTCCATGAAAAACACGACCACACTATAACACCACCGCCTCCGAATTTTACTGTTGGCACTACATACGCTGGAAGATGACATTCAACGGGCATTCGCCATACCCAAACCCTGCCATCGGATCGCCACATTGTGTACGGTGATTCGTCTTTCCACAGAACGTTTTTCCACTGTTCAGTCGACCAATGTTTACCCACCTTACATCAAGCGAGGCGTCGTTTGGCACTTACTGGCGTGATGAGTGTAGCCGCTCGACCATGAAATCAAAGTTTTGTCACCTACCGCCTAACTGTCGTAGTACTTGGAATGGATCCTGACGCAGTTTAGAATTCCTGTGTGATGGTCTGGATGGATGTCTGCCTATTACACATTACGACCCTCTTCAAATGTCTGCGTTCTCTGTTAGTCAACAGACGAGGTCGGCCTGTACGCTTTTGTGCTGTAAGTGTCCCTTCACGTTTCCACTGCACTATCACATCGGAAACAGTGGACCTAGGGTTGTTTAAGCGTGTGGAAATCTCGCATACAGACGTATGACACAAGTGACACCCAATCACCTGACCACGTTGGAAGACGGTGAGTTTCACGGAGCGCCCCATTCTGCTCTATCACAATGTCTAATGACCACTGAGGTCGCTGATATGGAGTACCTGGCAGTAGGTGGCAGCACAATGCACTTAATATGAAAAACGTATGTGTTTTGGGGGTTGCGGCTGTGCGGTTCGTCTCTTGCTCGCTGGCACTGCGTGAAGCAAGCTGCAAAATTAAGTCCGCCTACCTCAGTATAGCGTTCGTTCGCCATCCGTTGCTCTGCATTCGTAGGTATTATGAAGACGATGTTAAAAGCAGCGTTGAAGAAAACCATCGTCCATACTTACGACTGCATAGTCCGCGTAACTCAGGTAACATAATAAACCTGCAAATCTCTAGTAATAACGGGCATAAGAGGATGCTTCCTTCCTTCACTGAAAATGTCCGCTTATCGATACTAATGTTTTTTATTGTCTTTTAACTATGGTGTCAACAAGCCCACGTTTACGTCGATAACACATCCACTACTAGTTCATGCAGCTTATGTCACACGCAAGACAGCCATAAATGGGTTAAGTCCAACCCGAAATATTACGAGATTAATACAGTCAATACTCTGCTACGAAATGAGTTTCACACTCGGTCCTTTTCAGTGGATTCTTCAAATGAAGATGCTCGCCAAAATGTTCTGTAAATGCATACTGAAAACGCCACTCAGAATTCTTTACAAAGGCCGATAGTTTCACACGCGGTTTTCTCTACAACAAACACTCCAAAATCTCCCAAACTTCACAGAACTGTCCGTAACTGCATCTGCTTGCACGGCGATACAAATCGAACGCTATATAACAGTCTTTTCTTCAATTTACAAATAATTTTTTCGGACACGTCTAACATGACCTTCTCTTCCGGCAGCTAGTCCACGACTGACTGATTGCCGTTGCTTTCAGGGTATATAACTTATTCCAATGTGTGGAAAAGACTTTAATCTCATTGGTTGATCACATTCGCGCTCAAACTGCTTTACTCCAATCAACATTAACAGATGCATCTACGTCTTTTCATGCTGCAAGTAATAACAAAATGTTCCACCGAACGAAAACTAAGAGAAAACTACGCTCCAAATATACTTTAGAACTGATTATCCTCTTACTACCTTTCTGGCTGTCTTATTACAAAAGCAAATGCTCATAGTCATACGTTATCTGCCAGTTAGGGGAATTCACAGATTTTTCATGACATCCAGGTGGCATAACACTTGCTAGTTACGTGAGGTGTAATACAATATAGAATTGAAATTTGAGGTGTGTCCCACATACACACTCACATTCACTCTCATTTACTCTCACAAAATATAAATATTAACTTTTAAACTGTTATTTCCATTATGAATGAAAAATTATCTAAAGTTTAGAATTGAAAATCTCTATAAAATAAATCAGCCCACTAAGAGTGCTATTGCTGTTTTCGAACAACAAAAGAAATATAAACTGTTATTATTACTATCTGAATTTATTTTCTTAAATGTCGGTTAAGTATTTTTAATAGGATTTTTATATCTCTGAAACTGTTATAGGTAGCGGTATGAAATTTCGAAACAAAGCTCGTCTGAATAACAAAAGGTCCTGTACCAAATTTGGAATAAAACAGATAATATTTAACGTAGTTATTTAGTTTCTTAGGTGAGGTGAACAAGTGATTTTAGTACGCGCCACAGTGAGCATTCTCACGGTCCGCTTTAGCGACAGGCGATGCTATGGCGAATACGGCAGGCCTGATGCCGCCGCCACCGAAGGCTACTATACTGCAGGCTCCCAAAACAGCTCGCCATAACGTAACAAACTTACTGCAAAAACCTGCAGTCGCCCAATAGCTGCGACGCTACAGGGTATCCGGATACTTTTGATCACATAGTCTCGCTTCTAAAATTTACATCAGTAACTGTGAAAAGCTTCTTAAACTATTTCGAATCAAAATACAAATCAATTTTGATCGTCAATTTGTTACATCAGTTTGTAGCAGAGTGTTACGACACGAGAAACATAAATAAGTAATCCACTAGCGGAAAAGACTGCGATCCTTCCTTTACGTTGTATCTGGGATTGTGCCCACAGAAATCCTTAAGCTTGCATCCCCGGAGCGACCGCCTCGCCAGAAGGCAGGCCGCTCGCTGTGGCCCTCCAGCGGTGAACGGCGCGTTTTATTGCTGCTGGCGCCAGGGGGGCGCGTCCGGCGCGTCGCTAGGCAACCACAGCGGGCACGTGCAGCGAGCGCCACCCACAGCCCGCAGCCCGGGCGCTTTCCGATCTGGCCGTAGCCACGCACTGCCTAGGCTGTCACCATTTAACATAGCACGGTAGCAACAAAAAGTGTGCTGTGATCATTGTTACTAAGCTAACAAAGCTGTCGCCTGGCCTGTCGAATCCCAAACGCTTAGAAAAAAAAAACACCTCTCAAGATGATATTAATAACACCATATCTGATGGTCGCTGATAATGATCGGTAAAAGCAACCGTTCAAAGCACTATGCCACATAATGGCTATGAGACCGCTGCACGCTTCCAGAACATCATCGCAGATTTGAACACCTTTTCGGAACAAAAGCTGAAGGTAATGAGTCTGAGGAGAGCAATATGAGATGTCAACGATCTTTCCTTCGTGGGGGATCACAGTGATATACAATTTTTTCAAAGAAATTCCCGCCATTTGACTGTAATTGTTTTTTTATTTCACTTAGTCATGATTTCGGTTTTATAACCATTCACAAGTGTATGTTGAAATGTTAAAATACGTCTGAGCTGTCAGTGTCATGTCATCGTCGAAGAAACGAGTTTCTGGTCTTTCAGAACTGTTCTCGTATTACAGGGTACGAGTACATATAGAGGGTTTCCCGAGGAATTGCTCACGAACTAATAGTGCCTGGAAGTCCCATTGAGCCCTCCGCAGACCGCATCAAATGCAAAAGGAAGCAACCGATTTGCTCCATTTGCTTGAGCAGGAGGAAGTGTGTAATATTCATACTTTTACGCTGTACAGTAGGATAGTGTCACTAACAAAAAGACGATCCTTCTGTTGGCATACAGATGGCCGCTATCCGGAAACACTTGACCCTGCTTTCCATCATCAATAGAACTCGAGGGATGATCATGGAAGATTCCGTTTTTATACGGAAGATATTAGATACGCTCGCTGCCGCATGCATGCGGATAAAAGCTTTTAGATTTGCCGGAGACATTGTAATTCTGTCAGAGAAGGCAGAGTATGTGGATGGGCAGTTGAACAGAATGTATTGCAAAGAAAAATGAAAACGTATAAGTAAATGTATTCAACTTACGGTGATACTGCAGAAATTACATTCAGATATAAGACGGTAAATGAAGTAAACGAATTTTTCTTCTTGGGCAGAAAAAGAAACTCAAAATAATATAAGTAAAGGTAATAGAAAATGCAGACTGGTGACGGCAATCAAATTGTAGAATATAAACTTTCAAGGATGGAGTTGTCAGAATTAATAATATATTCCGGGCTATTATGCCGTGGTCTAAGGGATTTCACTTCAAAACCCGAGGTTTCGTCCCCATCTGCGGAGGACATTTTCCACGGAGATCGTAGCTTTGTTGATTGTCAGAGTCACATTCTGGATCGCTACTGGCAGTGAATCGGACATTCAACAAGGCTACGGTCCGCCTTGAAAATGTGCTCCGCAGATGGGGACGAAATGTCGGGTTTTGAAGTTAAATCCCTTGGAACACGGCATAATAGCCCGGAATATTTTATCAATTCTAGCAGTCAAATCCATTCTGTAAATGAGGGGTTAGTTAACATCGAATATAACTTTAAGTATTAGGGGACTGTTTCTGAAAGTATTTATTTGAAATGTTGCTTTATATGGAAGTGAAACGTGGGCGATAAACAGTAGAGACAACAGGAGAATAGAAGTCTTTGATATGCGGAGTTACAGAAAAATACTAAGGATTAGATGGCTAGATGGAATAAATAATGAGGAGGTACTGAATAGAATCGGGGAGAACAAAATTTATGGTAGAACTCGGCTAAAAGAAAGGAGCGGTTGGCAGGACACATCGTAAGGCCTAGAGGAATAGTCAGTTTGGTTATGGAGGGAAGTGGTGGGTGTAAGGATTGTAGAGGGAGATCAAGGCTAGAATACAATCAGCAGTTTCATATGTATGTAAGTTAATGTGGTTAAGGAGAGATGAAGAGACTTGCTTGCTCGGTTTGATGGGCATGACAACAACATTAAAATTTTCTGAATCGCTTATTGTGCTGATGTTATTGTGGTCTTCAGTCAAGAGACTGGTTTGATACAGCCCTCCATGCTACTCTATCCCGTGCAAGCGGCTTCATCTCCGAATAACTACTGCAACCAACATCCTTCTGAATCTGCTAGTATATTGCTCTCTTGATGTCCCTTTGCAATTTTTACCCTCCACGCCTCCCTCCAGTACTAAATTAGTGATGAACGTGTCCTACCAACCGATCCCTTCTTCTAGCCAAGTCTAGTCTAGTCCTCTTCTCCCCAGTTCTATTGAGTACCTACTCATTATATACGTGATCTACCCATCTAATCTTCAGCATTATTCTGTAGCACGACATTACTAAAGCTTCTATTCCGTTCTTGTCTAAACTGTTTATCGACCATGTTTCACTTCCATACATGGCTACATTCCACACAAATGCTTTCAGGAAGGACATCCTGACAAATCTACACTCGATGTTAACAAATTTCTCTTCTTCAGAAACGCTTTCCTTGTCATAGCCAGTCTACATGTTATATCCCCTCATCTACTACTTTGTCCCATTTCCTCAGTATCGCCTGATTTAATTCGACTACATTCCATTATCCTCGTTTTGCTTTTGTTGATGTTCATCTTATATCCCCCTTCCATGATACTGTCCATTCCGTTCAGCTGCTCTTCCATCTCCTTTGCTGTCTCTAACATAAATAAGGAAATTCAAATAGGGCAACTTTCGAATACTAAGTGTACTGCATAGTGAAGTCATCTCCACCAGCGTCTGTAAATGAGAGGTTCAAATGGCCGTATGAAAAGAAGCTCTGTGTGAAAGGTGTCGGCGAAAACATTATTGGACTGTGCGCTTTATCCTTCTCAGTTTGCGAACAGAGACGTTTCGAGATCAATTTCATATTTTGCCGGATATTAGTCTAAGCGTATCGTGTCAGAAAGTATTTTCACGTTTATCCGTTTCGGACAGTCCTCCGTGTTCCTGCAGATCCCAGTGTTTCCCGACGTAAGCCCTCTGTTGCTGCGCAGAATACCGGAGGAAAACATCCCGTGGAGCCGCCTAGAGTCGGGCAACCCGCGCGCTCTCGCAGTTATCCTGGCTGTCATGGCTGATGAATCGCTTCTCAAACACTGCTCGCCGGCGTCTTCCTTCAAGCGATAGACCCATAGTCTGCGGCAGCGCTCCGCCGCCTAAAGGGGCACAAGCTCCGTGCTAATTGAAACTCGTTATCGGTGTACGACTGTCGCTACGTGCTTTCCAGTGTAAAGCCACTGACACAGTAGATGCCTGTGTAAGCTTCCACCCCTTAATTGCTATATTTCAATGCTCATTAGCTGCCGTAACTGTAAAATAATTAGACGGAGGTGGAGGAATCTCCTATACAGATAAACAAGAGAATGGTAGGAAGATTCCATGGGTTGGTAACACTCACATGCACAAACTGCACAAGGGACATAAAGTCAACAGTGTTACGACATGTCCATTATGATTATCCGGGCTGTTATGCCGTGGTCGGTTGATGAATTTTGTCTCAATTCCCAACGTTTCGCCCCCGTCTGCGGGAGACATCTTCAAAGGGGTCTATAGCTCGATGGAAGGTCCAACACACCCCCCTTGAAGATGTCTCCCGCAGACGGGGGCGAAACGTTGGGAACTGAGACAAAATTCATCAACCGACCACGGCATAACAGCCCTGATAATCATAATGGACACGACATTTCCGGCCGGGAAAGTCTACAATTTAGTATCAGTGCTACGACAGACATTATTCACAGTTCATGTAAGATACAGCTGCCGCTCTCGCCAGAGCAGTAGGAAAGTGTTTCGCAGCATTTAATTAACGAAAAACGATGTATGAAAAAATCAGCAACAAATACTTCGACTTGAAAATCCACCAATTTTTCGTAAGTGAGTTGACAGTGCTCCCTGGAACCTATGGCCAGAAGAGGGGAAAGGCAAATTTAGGCGGGACAGACGAAACACTCCATGTAACATTTTATTCGTCTAAATATTATAGGTTGAAATGGTACGAATCTACACGTACACATGTAAAGCCAATACTGTGTTAATCCAGATGAAAACCACTGAAGATACCTCTAATATAAAAGACGATACGTGCCTTGAATGCAGTTTGAATACTAACAGTGCAGCAGGAAATAAGCGTGAATTTATAAAGCGAATTGTCTGATTATTGATCATTGCACCTTAATAATTGGTGGTAAGCACATGTATTATGCTTAATAATTCATACGGATTATATATGTAATATTAATCGCCGGTTAGTCGATAAAAATTTCAACAAACTTCAGTTCGCACTCGCTTTTGTTACTACTTTTGTAGTACTACTTCGTCTTTGATTACTACCATAATGGAAATTTTATTGATTGGCGACTCCGTGAAGTGTTGTGTGCACCACGACCAAATAGTGGATAGAATTGGAAGGAAAATCAGCATTGGCCGTATTTCGTAGTTTTATTGTCAGCAAAATCGATTTTCAGTCACTTAGTGACCATCCTCAGTGCTGTAATACACAATTAAAATTGGTAGGCAGTGGTATCAAGCTATAGCCACAAGCTTAGGGCGATCATATAAACTCATATATGATCGCCCTATGCTTGTGGTTATAGCTTGATGCCACTGCCTACCAATTTTAATTGTATATTACAGCACTGAGGATGGTAACTAAGTGACTGAAAATCGATTTTGCTGACAATAAAACTACAAAATACAGACAGTGCTGATTTTCCTTCCAATAATGGAAATTTCTCCATGAAAATATTCTCTCTTATCATTCACACGTGGCCTTAAGACTTGAGCTACTTTAAGCCCAAGCACAATTTCTTCCTTAGTGACATCTATTCCTGTGAAATCTCTAACTAATATTCTTCCTTTCATCCCATTTCCACTGCTTACCTATCTCTTGCCATGACGATTACAGTAAGTTTTGACCATAAATGTCAGCGAAGTTGCGAATTTGATAAATGTACCCAAATTCTGTAGTATCTATATAATCGTATTCTTTGTAAGACTGCGAGACCAGAGATGTTGGACAGAGTAAGTCAGAGAGTAGTAGTGTCAGAATGTTTTGGACAGTCTGGCTGTGTACTTGGTTTGAAAACGATGGAAGCCCCTGCCGTGTAGTGGAGGCAGCATTATTCACAAAAGGATTTTGTACTAATGTGTTTTGAGGTAAGAAAATGAAATTATATTAATGGAAGAATATCCAATGGCCGATTTTTAAGGTAATCCAGTATCTCATACAGGGTGACACTTACCGAACTAAATAAAAACATAAATTAGTTGCAAATTGCCTGCACACACTTTATTGAACATGTAGATGTCATTACAGATATTCGCAGTTAGGTTATGACATGTTCGATATGTCTAACCCCATGCCAGTGTCCTCTGGGTACCCCAGAGCCAGAATGCGGTCCCCAGAGTGCTCCTCCAGGACATCAAACACTCTCCTGCTTCGATGGGGTCGAGCTCCGTCTTGCATGAACCACAGCTTGTCGAAATCAGGGTCACTTTCGATAATAGTAATGACATCATCTTCCAAAACCTTCACGTACCGTTCGGTAGTCAACGCACCATTAAGGAATATCGCACCGATTGTTCCCTGACTGCACACTGCACACCACACAGTCAACTGTTCAAGGTGAAGAGACTCCTTTATCGCGAAATGCGGATTCTCAGTCCCCCAAATGAGCCAATTTTGCTTATTGACGAACCCATCAATATGAAAGTGGGCTTCGTCGCTAAACCAAACCATGCGTGCGCATACTAATTCCCATCATGCATCGTGACCAGCTGTGAAGTTTGAACGTCCTAAAGCAAACCATTCAGAAGTTATGACGATTTTATTTCATTTAGTTCAATAATTGTTACCCTGTATAATGCAACACATGCTTTTGTCTTATAGTTGAAACATGTGACAAGGAAAGTATTTGCACGCGGGAAAGTTATCATGAAATATTTTGCTAACGCGTCTAGGTGTGAGCAAGTTTTGAAAAGGTGTATTGCTGTCATGATTTAAGGAGCAAAGATAAACTTGGAGTTTTTGGTCTCATTTATCAGCCGTTAAGATTAGTTCCCCATTTTCATTTTTTACTTTCAGGACTCTGTTTACACATTCGCATTGCACATCCGAGTTGTGTACTGAGAACCATTTACGAAAATTGGTAAGATATCGTCTTGCATTGCACATCGCAAGTGCAGTTACTGAAATTTGATTTTTGATAGTTTGGTTGGGTTGGTTGGTTGGTTTTGGGGAAGGAGACCAGACAGCGTGGTCATCGGTCTCATCGGATTAGGAAAGGATGGGGAAGGAAGTCGGCCGTGCCCTTTCAGAGGAACCATCCCGGCATTTGCCTGGAGTGATTTAGGGAAATCACGGAAAACCTAAATCAGGATGGCCGGACGCGGGATTGAACCGTCGTCCTCCCGAATGCGAGTCCAGTGCCTAACCACTGCGCCACCTCGTTCGGTTTTTGATAGTTTCATTATTATCTTAATAATAACACGTTGCAGAGCAGACGAGCGTTCCGTGTGCACAGGTACACCTACAGATTTAGTTATCATCAAAGTTCAAGTCTACTGTGACATACAGTGATTGTCAGAGTACTTTGTGAAAATAATAGCCTATCATTTCAGAGGCTTAATACCAGTAGAAGAGTTCAGTAAAATTATATCCTGTAAATTTTGAAGTAGTTTTATCAGAGAGTCAGATGCGTTAATTTTTATGTTCATTTGCTGTGTAATTACAATAACAGTTTTGATACAGTGATTGTCTGCAAGACTAAAGATAAAGATTAGCTATATTCAGGGCCAACATTTTAATCCGAGCCATTTGTTTTGTAGTCAGATAGCATACTTAAGTTTCATTGAGGACGGATTGCTTCGTCACACATGAATTGTTTGACGTACCGGCTAGCCTGGATTTCGCATCGCTCCACATATTTCCATTCTAAATTAAATTTTCGCGTGGGTCTGTTGCCCTGGATAGAGATTTATGTGTTTTAACATCAAAATAAGTTTTTCACATTTCTGAGATACCAAACTGACAGTTACAAATTCGAGTCAAGAAATATAACAGACACTTTCATCTTATTTCGATTCTAATAACACCTCGGGAGGTCATCATCAGAAGAAACAAAACTGGTGCTCTACAGGTCTGAACGTTGAATTTTAGTTCCCTTAATCGGGCAAGTAGCTTAGAAAATTTAAAATGTTGGTGGATAGGTTTAAGGCAGATGTAGTGGGAGTTAGTGAAGTTAGGTGGCAAGTGAAACAGGGCTTCCAGTCAAGTGAATAGGGGGTTACAAATACAAAATCAAACAGGGGTAATTCAGGGGTGGGTATAAGAGCAAATAAGAAAATAGGAATGCAACTAAGCTACTATGAACAGCATAGTGTACGCATTATCATTGTTAAGATAGACACGAGTCCCACACCCACCACAGTAGTACAAGTTCATATGACAACTAGCTCCGCAGATGATGAATAGACTGCAGAAATGTGTGATGAAATAGAAGAAATTATTCAAATAGTTAAGGGAGACGAAAATTTAACTGTGATGGGGGACTGGAATTCGATATTAGGAAAAGGAAGATGTAACGCCGGAAATGCATATCCTCGTATTTCCATCTATTGTACTATAATTCTTTTTCCCTTATTTTGTTACCTGAATATATGACGGTTCTGTGTCATTGTATATTGTAGTTGTTTTACTATTTGAACATATATGCATTTATGTCGATGTATAATTGGTTTGTTGTGTAAAGATTATTTGTATTTTTACGCTGGGTCTGGCCTAGGGAAAACTATGCTATCGAACGAATACATCGATAGCTCGTGTGGAGAACCAAAGTGTTTAGGGTCTTTGGTAGTGTTAACTCTGCCGCGTGGAGCGCGGGCAGAGCATGAGAGAGTCTGGCTGGAGTAGCGAGTGGAGCAGGTGTGTGGTGTGAAGCTCCGGCGAGTTGCCGCGCTTTCGGGGTTTGGCAGCTTGTAATTGCGCTCGACTTGCGATGATAGTTTCTGACATGGTGTCGCGGACGGGAAGCATTAGCTGGCGCACATCAAGAGCCCGTTTCGTCTGGTGACCGTGTCGAGAAGAAGGCGCGCCAACATCCAGCTTCTGCAACAGCGACGGCCGACAATGAGTGACTGTCGCCACATCCTCGATCGACGGCTTCAAACCTTCAATCAACCAACAAGGAAGACTGGAAGCACGTAAAGTTTTAGAACTGTATAGCAGACCTCAGCTTTTCAAACTTTTAAAATTGTTGCATCACAAAATTACAGCTACTTAGCATGAACCTTTGTTGCTCATGGTCCCAATTGCATTACCAAGCAGGGTCCCTTCCTTTTCCGAAATGAACCCGAGTGTCGTTGAAATTCAAACGCCTGCATAATTCCATTTCACTGCTTTAATTTCAAAGTTCAGTTAAAGTATTCATAGCTGGCTACAATACTTAGATTACACAAGCACAAATTAAGAGTGCTAGTTTTGTCACCATATTTTAGCTTACCTGTGACTGCAGCTCAGCTTGGTACGTACTAAATTTTACTATTGTTAATTGTTCAGAATCATTTAATTCAAGTTCAAAGTTAAATCTCTTATTTCTAAATTGCGTAGATTCAAGTAGCTTTTGAAATGATTGTTGAGGTAGCCCAAGACTAACCGTATTTTACTGAATTTCGATGTGCTTCAGAAACAAAGCTCACTATTAATTTCAGTCACTAAATTAACTTTCAATTTTCCGGCTTTATTAATTCTTTTGTTAAATTAAGTGTAGCGAAATTTATTACTTCTGACAAACTTTCAGTTTTCACACTACACTTGTCAACCTTCAGTTGCCACGCTTCTAGTGCTAATTATATGTGTAATAATCTTTTTTTTCAGTTACTATAGTAATTGTCCTTAGGACTGGCGACCGTAATTTCCCCCAAATCTCAAATATCTAATTACCGCTAGTTGATTGTTAACGTAACGGCCGCACATTTACTTTCTTTATTAACTTTAACCCTATTTCAAAATTAATTTCCACCAGTTTCATTAGCATTTTTCCTTTCATTTAGATGTAACCCTTTCCTCCCTCTTTACCGACAAATTAACCTCGGTGACGATTGCTTTTCCCAAATTTCCATTAGGTACACGCGGTTTAATTTTTCACTGTCATTAAGGTCGATAAGTGAGGGGGAGGTTACACGTGGCGACCTGGTGACAGGACAATCTTCGGATTTTTTTGAGGTTGTTCTGGACACGAATTTTGTATGGTGCAAATCTCGTAACAAAGTACTGGTTACGTACAGGCCGTTACGTCAGCGAGAATAAGTAGTGGGAGTAATCCTAATTATATTTGAGATTTGGCATTTATATTGAAAATTATTAAAATGAGTGAAGGCAACAATTACCAAAATTTGGTAGGCTTGGATACGGAACAATCGGTCGAACAGTGGGAAACGCGCACCGCGGTACCCATTGTTCAGGGGCAGGCGGTGAGCATGAAAGACGCGACCGCCGAAACGCAACAAAGAGCAGAAATGGAATTCCAAACTTTAGAAAATGTTTCGGAATCGGAAGTGAAAATCAAATCTGAATCCCTTGATGACGAATACTGGGGGACAATTAAAGAGGAAGCCGCTACGGAAGTAAAACCGGTAGTTTCCGGGAATTTAACTGATTTATTGAATGTTTTGATTAACGAAATCAAGAGTCAATCGGCTAAGCAAGAAGATCAGGCTGCCAAGCAAGAAGCTCAGGCTGCCAAGCAAGAAGCTCAGGCTGCCAAGCAAGAAGCTCAGGCTGAAAAAATTGAATGGATGGTAGACAATCAGAACAAAGCTATTAACGTTGTTAACAACAGTGTTGGAGTTGTTAACACAAAAGTTGATAAAATCAAAGAAGATATTGTTGTAATTAATACCGAAATCGGTAATCTTAAACAGGAAATGATAGGCGTTCAGGCGGAAATTGCGAGCATAAATACTCGTTTTTATTCCGAAATTAGCAGAATCGAGAAAAGTGTAGGAGAATCAGTTGCTCCGATCATCGAGAATAAGGTGACGGAACAAATTCAATTAGTGAAAAAAGAGGATCAAAAGAAGGTGGAAACTTTAAAGGCTTTAGTATCCGAAGTAGATACCAAAGTGACGAAGCAGGCTAATACCTGCGAAGAGAAAAAAAGGGAAGTAGAAACGCTTGCGACAACCACTTGCCAAGTAATTACGAGAGTGTCGGAATTAGAAAAGAAACTTGACGAAAAACAGTGCTATGTGCCAATCTATGCACATAGTTCGGAATTGTTGACGAAAGAGGAGCGGTTCGACCCCTTGAAAAAAGGCGGTATACACGCGACGGATTTCATTAAGAATTGTGAAAGAGTTTTACCCAGATCATGGACTGATGAGAGAAAAATTAATGCGATTATTGATGTGTTGGCTGGTGATGCCAAGCGTTGGGGCTTAAACTTCAACATTACGAACCTGACTTTTGACGAATTTAAAAATTTGTTTCTGGCTGAATACTGGTCAGAGCAAAAACAGCAAAGTGTCTGGCGCGAATTTGTCGTATCGAGGCCTTTCGATGCGAATTCGCGCGGTTCGATGAAGGAGTTTTGTGAGGACTGGATCCGCAAGTTGGAATATTTGCGTGATCGCCGCACGGAAACCGAAATAGTCTGGGAACTCTACAAGAAGCTTCCAGATGATACAAAACGCTATGTAGGAAGCTATTACAGGACAATAAATGATTTCCTGGAAAGAGTGGAGGACGAGGACAATTGGCGCAATAATCGCGACAGTGGTAGAGGCCGTGGTAACAACAACGGGTACCACAGCAACCACAATAACGATAACCATGGGAATAATGCATACCGCAACCATGGCAGCAATAACAATAATGGTTCGGACCGTAATAACAATCGGTACAATGCAAATAATAACAGGAATGACGGAAACCAGTATCATACTAACGTGATACGGGCTTCACAGAATAGTAATAACGCCAGAGGGTGTGATCAGCCGCCTCAGCAGCATACGGGGAGAGTATCTGCTGGGACGAGACAGGGAAACCATTAGCCGCGCCGGTGAGGGGCCGACCGGTCGTGGAGAAATTTTGGCGGCCCAATAACAGTAGAAAACCGAGGTGTCGTCGTTATGAAAATTCCGTATGGAATAATCAACGGCGGGCGAGTGTGCCAGTATTAGGAGAAACGAGTGCGCCCACAAGTAGTAGATCAGCTGTAGACACGGCAGTAGAAAATACATTCACTGTCAGTGAGAACAATTTAAGTAGTGTTCCGGAAATCGATTATAAAGTGGCAGCTGTAATACCCACAGCGGAACTGGAGATTGAGTTTAAGAATGATTCGCAAGTGTTGAGAGAAGATCAGATGTCGGATAAAACATCCGTCATCGAGCGAGGGGATGCAGAGAGGGATGAGGTCTGGTTAAGGCAGTTCGGTCGCTTATACGACGAACTAAGAGATTATAGGGGCCTGTATGGGAGAAGTGTTTATGGGGAGCGCGTGCAGGATTTTCCGCGTCTCGTCCCGCAGGAAGATAGTGTTTGTGAAATGATAGAAAGTTCTGGCCCTAACCGGCAGACGTTACTAGAAATAGTTGATGTTAATGGAGAGCACGAGCAAGATTCGTCGTGTCTCGTCCCGCAAGAGTTGGATGTTGAAGTGGTAGCGGAAAGTTCTGGCCCTAACCGGCAGACCTTGCCGAAAGTCGTAGTGGTAGAAGTAGCCGACCCATCCGACGCAAACCTCCAGTTTAAACATTGCGAGAGTATTAAGGAGAAAGATTACGAAAATTTTAGTGATAGCCGGACACGATTGGTAGAAAAGCACATAGATTACAGCGTGTATGAGGTTAGAGCTGACATTATACGGTCAGACGATAACAGTGTGGGTTGCGCAGATCTAGAGGAAGTAATTGCAAATACTACTGGGCACATTTCTCCAGGTTGATTGGCAGATGAGATCCATCTGACTAAAGAGGAATCAACGAAGGTGACAATTAGTGAATTGATAGCAAAGCAACATTCACTAGTTGACGAGTTACAGGAAAAGGTTTCGGTATTGGAGGCGAAGCTACAGACTAAGCCTCAGGACAGACGTGTTGAAATTAAAACTGTATGTGGACAGAGGCTGAAAAAGCCGCCAGATAAACCGGATTTAGGATCAAAGCCGGATGGTTTTTTCTGGAATGACCTGGATATAGACGAGGATTTACTGTGGGAAAATAAAGAAACAGTCGAGGGCAAGTGTAGACAGATAGTAGTGTCTGTAAATATGCACGACCTACAACTAAACGTGTTGATTGACACCGGTGCAGAACTGAGTGCTGTATCTGGGAAAATATTTGAGCTACTGAAAGACAGACCCGGCATCGTAGTTATGCCAGTAACAGGAGTGAAAATTATCGGTGCTACTGGGAAGGCTAGTAAACCGGTCACAAAACAGATTTTTGTCAACTTCGAGATATGTGGGGCACGATTTGAACAAGAGTTTGTCGTCGTGCCAGACTTAACTGCGGAAGTAATTATCGGGTTAGGTTGGCTATTAAAGTACCGTGGAGTGATTAATTGCGAAAGCAAAACTTTGACATGTACGTCACAACATAAAACAATAGTAGTTAGCTTTGACGAGGCAGGAGACGGTGTGCATAGGCAATACCAGCCTATACACATTGTTAACTGGCCGGATGGTATTGATGTAGGTATGAATGTGAGGAATCTCGGCATTGACAATAGTGTAGAAAGTGAATTGGAAAGTATTGTAGACGGTGTGTCAAGCGTAACACACGAACAAAGACGAGGCCTGTATGAAGTGATAATGAGGAATAAGAGTGTGTTTTCAGACAAACCGGGACTTGTGGAAGGATATAAATGTAAGCTGCATGTAATTCCGCACGAACCATTCTTCGTGAGACCTTATGCTATACCGCTGTCCAAAAAGGAAGCAGTGCAACGGGAGATAGATAAGATGATCGGATGGGGAGGGATTGATAGAAGTACGAGTCCATACAATAACGGTTTGGTCATTGTAGCAAAACGGGATGGTAGTGTGCGTATTGTGATTGACGCACGCACGTTGAATAGGGTCGTTCAACGTGAAACAGACAGACCAGAGAGTATGGAGGAGATTTTGCAACGTTTTCATGACGTTAAGTTCATGACTAGCCTCGATCTGACGGCTAGTTACTGGCAAATAGAACTCGAAGAAGAATCTAGGCCATACACCGCCTTCTTGTTTGCGGGCAGGTGTTATCAGTATAGAGTACTGCCGTTTGGACTTAATATATCTGTGTCCGTATTCATCAGGGCCCTAGATAAAGTGCTAGGACCGGCTTCGAGTTCAAGATTAACTGTATATGTTGACGACCTATTGTTGGCCAATGCCACTTGGCATGACCATTGTGACCTGTTAGATGAAGTTTTTAGAGCATTGCGCCGTGGCGGAATGACTCTAAAGCTAAAGAAATGCGAATTTGTGAAGCAGGAACTGAAATTTTTAGGTCATGTAATTACCACTGCTGGTATTACGAAGGACCCAGAGAAACTAGAGGCAATAAGGAATTGTCCTCCACCCAAGTCTAGGAAACAGTTAAAAAGTTTTCTAGGGTTATCAGGATTTTACCGTAAATTTGTAAAAGGACAAGTGTTTAATGATGAAAATTTGAATAACCTCTTACGCAAAAACGTTCCGTTTGTGTGGACTGACGGGTGTCAGGCCGCTTTTGAGAGATTAAAAGACGAGTTGTTAAGATCTAACATACTATTTCATCCTGATTTATCGCTACCCTTCCATCTGGGAACGGATTCGTCGAATTACGGGGTGGGGGTAGAACTGTTCCAAGAGGTTGATAAAGGAGAGGATAAGGAACACCGGACGATAGCGTTCGCGAGTCGAACTTTATCAAAAAGTGAGCGAAACTACACGATTTCTGAGAAAGAGTGTCTCGCTATCGTGTGGGGATTCAAGAAGTTCAAGGGCTACCTTTGGGACCGTAAGGTGATTATTCATACGAACCATAAGGCGCTCACTTATCTGAAGGATTGTAAACTACTTCACGAAAGACTGACTAGGTGGTCGCTGTATTTACAGCAATTTAACTATGACATCTGTTACGTAAAAGGGACCGACAATTGCGTAGCGGATGCGCTGTCGCGGTTGCCCGAGTCTAATCAAGAGATATTGAAAGATGAGTCAGATGGAGTGGTCAAATTATACTATTTTAAAGAAGTTGAGGGACGTAAATTAATAATGAACGTCTGTAAGAATCTACGTCGTCATCAGAACGAGGACGGTTGTTTAAATATGGTGAAAACCCGATATGACGAAAGGAGTCCAGAAGGAGAGAAATTAAGGAAGTATTCACTGTCATTAAGGTCGACAAGTGAGGGGGAGGTTACAAAGAGAAGGTCAAATAATTGGTGAATACGGACTGCGGGAAAGGAATGAAATAGAAAGTTGCATGGTTGAATTTTGCACAAAGCATAATTTAATCACATCAAACTCTTGATTTAATAATCATTAAAGAAGGTTTATATATGGTATGAGGAAGAGGCCTGGAGATGCGGGAAGTTTCAGATAGTTTATGTAGACAGAGATATCGGAAGCAGATTTTAAACTTCAAGATATTTACAGAAGCAGAAATCGATCCTGACCGCAATTTATTGGATAGGAACTGTACATTAAACTATAGAAGTTACAAAATGGTAGAAAATGAAGGCGATGGGATCTCGATATGTTGGAAGAACAAGAGGCTGTTGAGAGTTTCAGTGGGAGCATTAAGCAACAGTTGACCAGAACAGGGGAAAGGAATACAGTAGGAGGCCAATGGCTGGCTTTCAGAGGTGAAATAGCGAAGGCAGCAAAGGCTGAAATAAGTAAAAATCCTTGGGTAACACAGGATATATTGAATTTAATTTATGAATGCAGAAAATATAAAAAGTACCAAAATGAAGCAGGCGAAACAGAGTACAATCATCTAAAAACTGATATTGAAAGAAAGTCAAGGAATGGCTAGAGGGCAGATGTAACAATTTAAAAGCACATATCACTGGGGAAAAGATAGATACTGCCTACAGGAAAATTAAAGAAGACTTTGGAGAAAAGAGAAACAGCTGTATGAATATCAAGAACTTAGATGGAAAACCAGTCCTAAGCATAGAAGGGAAAGCTGAAAGGTGGAAAGAATACATGGAGGGTCTTTATAAGGGAGACGTACTTGAGGGTACCATTATGGAAACGGAAGAGGACGTAGATGAGGATGAGATGGAAGTTATGATACTGAGGAAAGAATTTGAAAGAGCACTGAGAGACCTAAGTCGAAACAAGGCCCCTGAAGTAGATAACGTTCCATCAGAACTACTGATACTGATCGCCTTGGGAGAGCCAATAACGACAAAAAGAAAAACAAGGTGTTTGAGATAGGTTAAGTACACTCAGACTTAGAGAAGAACGTAATAATTCCAATCCAAAAGAAAGCAGTTGTTGACAGATGTGAATATTACCGAACTATCTGTTTAATAATCACTGTTGCAAAATACTAACACGAACGCGTTTCGGAAGAATTGAAAACCTGTTAGAAGCTGACCTTGGGGAAGATTAGTTTGGAACCCGGAGAATTTTAGGAACAAGCGAAGCAATACTGAGCCTACGATTTACCTTAGAAGGTAGGTTAAGGAAAGACAGATCTACGTTTATAGCATTTGTAGACTTAAAGAAAACATTTGACAATGTTGACTGGAGCACTCTGTTCGAAATTCTGAAGGTAGCAGGGGTAAAATCCATGGAGCGAAAGTCTATTTACAATCTGCACATAAATCAGACGACAGTTATTAGATGGCTCTGAGCACTATGGGACTTAAGAGCTGTGGTCATCAGTCCCCCAGAACTTAGAACTACTTAAACCTAACTAACCTAAGGACATCACGCACATCCATGCCCGAGGCAGGATTCGAACCTGCGACCGTAGCAGTCGCGCGGTTCTGGACTAGTTATTAGAGTTGAGGGCATGAAAGGGAAGCAGTGGTAGAGAAGTAAGTGAGAGAGGGTTGTAGCGTATCACCGATGTTATTCAACCTATACACTGAGCAAGCAGTAAAGGAGTACGAATTAAAGTTCAGGTAGAAGATATTAACACTTTGAGGTTTTCCCGATGACATTGCAATTCTGTCAGGACAATAAAGAACTTGGAAGAGCAGTTAACAGGAAGATATACGATAAACATCAACAAAAATAAAACAAGGACAATGTAATGTAGTTATTAAATCAGATGATGCTGAGGTAATTAGATAGCCACACTAAAGCAATAGACGACTTTTTCCACTAAGACAACAAAATAACTGATGATGAACGAAGTAGATAGGGTATAAAATGAGGACTGGCATTGGCAAGAAAAGCGTTTCTGAAGAAGAGAAATTTATTGATGTGGAATAAAGATGAAAGTGTTAGGACGTCTTTTCTGGAAGTATTTATATAGAGTGTAGCCATGTATTGAAGTGCAATTTAGACAAGAAGAGAGCACAAGCTTTTGAAATCTGGTGCTACAGAAGAATGTTGAAGATTCAATGGATAGATCAGGTAACTAATGAGGAGGTACTGAACAGAATTGGAGAGATAAGAAATCAATGGTGCTACCTAACTACAATAAGGGATCGGTTGATGAAACACATTCTGAGGCAGCATAGGATTACCAGTTTAGTATTGGAGGGAGGTGTGGAGAGAGGGGATGGGGACGGATAAAAGTCGGAGAGGGAGACCAAGAGATGAATACAGTGAGCAGATTCGGAAGCCTGTAGCAGCAGTTATTCAGATACGAAGAGGCTTGCACGAGATAGAGCAGCATGGAGAACTGCATCAGACCAATCTTCGGAACTAAAGACTACATATAACAACAACATTAACGATTAATATTCAGCATATCTCTTCTCCTCTAAATATTCTCTGACTCCACTCGCTAAAAGTGGTAGGGCCTCACTCGACTCACGCAGGCACGTCTGTAGAAAAAGTAAGGCTGGGCAGCAGGCGTTCTGCGCTGCTATTGGCTAACGCCGTGACGTCACTAACAAACAGCCTTGGCCTTGTAACATTTGCGCTGTACATTTAAGGCAAGTATTTATGGGATGCTTTAGTTTGTATCAAAATAATGTAAATTGCTTTTCTACTACTGCTAGAACATTACTGCTACTTTCTTTAACTTGCCTAGGATTTAAACAGACACAGGTGACTTTAAAAAATTCAAACAAGAATCAGATCAGAACACATACACACCCCAAAATCCGACAAATGTAATCTGTTGTTCCATATTTGTATCAAAGCGAATGTTGGAAAAGACGACGCAATCTTCTAAGTTGATTCTGAGAAAAGATTTAGTAAGGAAACAAGATCTATATAAGGCATTCCTAATTTGGAATGAGTCACCACTTTATAAAAACTTCGGTAGATAGATGCATACTGTCGTTTCAAATGACATAATTCCTCGTACAGCTGGAAAAACAATCCGATACATCCAAAAATCTTAGTTTTGTGCATCTGGGCACCCACGGCACATCCAGCATCGAATTATAAAGCTTTGTAAGTTTCATTATCATCACAATGAAGAGGAACAGCGATGAGGGGAATGTCCATTTTAATTTTCTTTAACCTAGTATTTGACCACAGACGTATATCAATGTACTAT
The DNA here is from genome assembly GCF_023898315.1 of Schistocerca nitens. Taxonomy (NCBI): domain Eukaryota; kingdom Metazoa; phylum Arthropoda; class Insecta; order Orthoptera; family Acrididae; genus Schistocerca; species Schistocerca nitens. Next base: position 101,776,195 of record NC_064620.1, on the reverse strand, counting down.
CGAGGTGACCTTGAAACGTCCCCTTAGAAAAATTATACATGACTGTGCTTAAACTGACACACAATATTTTTTTAGCGCAACGCAATCTGACTTCCAGTAATCACTACAAGAGAGTGGCCCTGACTAAATTAACCTATACGTTTCACAAATCACTTACCTCACAAAAATCTTCGTTACTCGAACTACTGCAATACAGCGAGCGCCACTACTGCCAGCTAAATAAAAGATTCTAACTACTGAAGGCACTAACTACTGATAGGCATAGTTAGCAAATGAAAGATTTTGATAGAGAACAAACAATCTATTTACCTTAATAGTGTTCAAAAGTCATAATATATATAGCAGTTCTTGACATCCATTCTTACAAATTTCAAAACAACACCATTTCTCTCCCCACATCCACCACTGCTGGCGGCTCACCGCCAACTGCGCAACGCTACGCACTGTTAACATCCAGCTGCCCAACACTACAATGGCAGACAACAATGCAAACTAGTCACAGACTGCACACAGCACAGCCAGTGATTTTCATACAGAGCGCTACGTGGAGTTACCAATAAGAAAAGGAAACCTAAACAACCTACTTACATAGCCCCCATGCTCTCCACAAAAAAATTTTACAAATTGTTTTGGGCACTGGCCAATACATATTTGTTAAAATTTTTTCACAATTACAATAACAAAGAAATCGTTGATACAATGTTGGTCAAAAGCTAAAATTTTCTCACAGTCCATAAAGACAGTCCTGATCGTTCATCACAGTAAAATTGCAGTGTGTTTCTCAAAGTCTGAGCATTTAAAGAATATGCACACGGAAGTTGTGGATTTCCATGCAGTCTTGAAAAAGTAGTGTTGTCCTTCCAACGTAAAGACAGTGCTGACTCTTGACATGCAGACAGGTAATGGGCCACAACAGAGCAAACCCACAGCAGAGTCAGTCGAAGTTTTGAAGAATACTGGTAGGTAGGTGATCACAGAACAGACCCACTGTAGTCCTGGTAGAGATTATGGTATTGGTGGGCCACCAGAGGTGCAGACCCACAGCAGTCCTTGTAAAAATAATGGTACTGGTGAGTCATCAAAGGTGTAGACTCACTGTAGTCCTTGTAGAAATAATGGTATTGGTGGGTCATCAAAGATGCAGACCCATTGTAGTCTTTGTAGAGATGGCCAGCAGCCATCTGCTGCGACTGTGGAGATGCACAATCACCATCGAAGAGTCTTGCAGACAAATAGCAAGTCCATAAACGAGCACTTGTGCACTCACAAAGTTTCTGGAATCGTCCTTAGAAGACTTGTAGACAATATAGCAAGTCCATAAACCACCACTTGTGCACTCACAAAGTTTTTGGAATTGTCCTTAGAACCAGCAATGCTGTTAATCAGTCCCTCGCTGAATTATTAACACACGTCCAAACACTAACAGTCCCAACTTCTCACATATTTTGCATATACTATGACCATCATAAATTTGATGAACTGGTGTCAATTACAATTTTATAACATGAGAATACAATAACAAAGGTACAAAATACGTTATTAAAGAACATAACAATACACATAAATTTGTAGTAGTACAGGCTTTACAAAAGAATAGAAATAAACAGATACATCAGTGTTACAGGAATTATGACATAAGTGAATATATAAAATAATGAGAATAGTTTTCGAAACATTAATTTCACACATGAGCATTAAAACAGAACAGAATAAATAATGTCTAAACATCTTTACAAAGAAAATAACATAGTATTTAAAAATTCTACAACATAAATCTTATTAGCTAAACATATAAAGACAGGAAAAAGACAAATACACGAGGATACACAAACACATAGCGGAATAATACAAAAGGAAAGACAGGGTTCGTTTTCAGGGTAACATTTGGTACTGCAGTCCAACCCAAAACTTCATTCCATAGATCTTTAGTCTTATTTCAACATTTGTTTCCACCAAAAAAATCCAATCCAAGCTTGCTTTCTGTATTTATATGTTCATATATTTCTTACCTCATTATTTATTTTACATTATCTTACCTCATCATTTATTTCCAAGAAAATCCTACCTAAACCTGTTGTCCCTAAACCCTACATTTTTGTTTATATCCTCTTTCAAAATACTTTTCGGCCAAACCATTTTCTTATAGCTTCTCAATGCATTTCTTCCAATTCATCACAACTCGTTCTCTTATACAGCCTACCCTATCATAAGCTAAGTTAAATCTACTGAGCTCAGATGGTAAACTAAGGGACGAGGCAATGCAGCAGCACAAAACAATTAACACAAACAGCAATGACAAAAAAATGGAAATTCGCAAAGCAAGCTACAGTAAATCTAAATTACCAAGCAAATGCAACATTACAACTAATATGAGCCAATGTGCAGCAACAAGAAAAATAAATCAATAGTAAAACTGCCTTAACAGAGTAATACAAAGTGAAATTTAGTAGCACTATGCCTGGTAAACAGCAGCAGCAAATGCAATAACTTATATCTAAACAAGACAAAGCTCAAGCAGAAAAAATATTACAGTAAAAATGGCCATGTTTAATACTTATGTCACATCTTAACACTAGAGTGATTCATCACGGTAACTTACTCTACCAAAAAAATTACCAAGTAGTTGAAAAGAAAATTATGTATGCAGTTGCTGTTATTAATCCCATCTTAATGTTCTTTCCATTCCAAGTGTTCTTTTTCGAAGAATATGGATCATAAAATTATTATTTAATAGATCTGTTGGCAGAAAGTGTTCACATTAGCAAATGCACTTAATTTTATTTTATGAAACCAATGCTGCAACACAGCTGGAGACCAGATATTAAACAAAATGAGCAAACTCTCAACTAGAAAGACAACAGATGTAAAATGTTTCTCATCATTTCATTAGGCATTTTAGTAAATATCATAAATTAAGAGCTCCACCGTATAATAACATGTTTTCAAGTTTGAGAGCGTCATATTTGCGATGCTTTCTACAAAGGAATATCAATAGCGAGGATAATGGCCTCTTTTCTTTTTCTCCACCTGTTCCTCTAAACGGAGGCACACACTAATGGCTTTTTTCCAGGCGACTGTCGAGCAGCTGGGTGCCCATGACACATTACCTGAAGGTGGTCACTTAACTTTCTTACCGAAATATTTACGACACCAGTTTGCACTACAGTGACAGTCACATATAATAATTTCACAGGTCGAGAATTTGCGTTGCAAATCTGTAGAAACAAAATCCTATGAATATAACAGTGTGCAAAAAATTTTCGCCTGCATTGTGATACATTCACGCATTTACACACATTTCATAACTCTTAAAGTACGATTCTTGTTTTCCAACTTATTTTTTCATAAATCAGAGTCCCTAAACACTACTCATTATTCCTTACCTTATTATACATATACATATTCGTCGACACTTCTTCAATATTTCATCCTAATAAATACATAGCATAATCAAATTCCTCATATAACATCAGCTTGTTGATCATAAACATACCTCAACAGCATAATACACAGTGTCATCTTAATAATATCATAAAACCTCAGCCAAATGTCAAAAACGTCGTAGCTTTCTACAATAACTTCAAAACCTAAAAAACTTCTCTGCTCATTTCAGTAGTGTCATCTACCTCAAATGCACTTTAAAATCATGATCCTATACCAAACACATCATTCAAAGCTCTCATAGTATCACAATGGTTCCGAAAAAATATAAACAGTTCACACAGTACAGACAAAATACAGTTTCATAAGTGTGAAGTTATCCAGCTGTGTAATTGCTTAAACATGTGTCACTGGCATAGTAAAAGAAATGTTTGTTTTCTGTTAAATAATCAGATAGCTGTGTAATTCTGTGTTAGAGGAATATGGTACCGATGCGTAAAGTTGATAAGCAAATACCATATTAGCTAGGGCTCCTTGTGCTTGCCAAACACATGGTACACAAAGTAGGCGTGTACCCCCCTGAGGATTAATGTAATTATACACTCAGGTGTTACAGATTACAGCAATGGAATGACACGTATCATGGAAAACCTGTGTATCTTTGTAATTCGAAAATCTTTAAAAATAAATGTTTTAAGTACAAAATCAATCACTCAAATACGTGTACTGTAGCGCTAAACTGTGCGTCTTGTTGTAAGATAATCTCTGTGGACGTGTCGTAGTTATCCTCTGTAAGCAAAGTTCTGCTGAAATCAATGTACTTACCTCATCATAAACGAAAGTGAAATGCTTTGCGTATAGATATCGTAGTTATTACATACCTTACTGTGATCAAGAAAGTACTATAATGTAACGTATTGCTGTGCTACGAAGAAGGCTGTTCATTGTTGCTACACCACAAAAGTTACTACTAAAACATGTTTTACTTTCCAGAATAATACAGAAAAACTGTGCAGATATAAAACAGATACAGCGCAAAAGCAATAATATAAATTGTGTCACTCATTAGTAGCGTCGAGATATAATCGTGTAGCTGTCAGAAAACTAACCACTGTGTTGCATTAAAATCTCATTAGCAGTACCGGTACATGTTCTAAGTATGTGAGCCTTATGATCGTTACGTAATCGTGCCACTTACAAGCAAGAATGTACACACATAATAACACTGTGTCGTCTGTTCACTACAACAATGCACTCGTAATTACTGTCTAAATATGTTCCCTAGGTTATGCACTGGATAGTTTATTTTAAAACATAGTTACATGTTAACAGTTTCTAAGTGTGACAAAGAGTACTAGTAACGTGAAGTGAAAAGTTTTATGGCAAAGACTAAGTTAAAAAACAGATTATCTTTCAATAAACGGTTTTACATGTGAAATGTGGTGTAAACCTTTACTCTTCCTAGTACGCAGAGTTTCAACTTCAACGCAATTATCATGTTGTATACGTCGGTAAGGAATGCTAAAATTTTTCTCAAGGTTAGCGTCTATGTTATTTTTCTGTGAGCCAGCCAGCGCACGTGGCTGCCTGCGGTGCGAGTCACTGTCTGTCTCTTTGTTGGCGCGCGTCGTTATTAGGATTAGGAGACCTAACTTCTACAAATTCATCTTGTCGAGAGAGCCCTGCCCTGTTTGAACCTCGCCAGTTCTGATGAAATTCAGGTCTGTCGTTATGATTATATCGTCTGTCGTCATGTCGGTAGATTCCATAGTTTCTTTCTAGTCGGTCATGTGGTGGAGAATTTCTCCCGGTATCGTAACTGCGCGCTGAACTGTTGCGTCTGAAGTTATTCTGTCTCCCTTGATAATAATTATTTTGGTTCCCATATTGTCTGTTTCTATGGCAATCTCTGTCACATTCATTACTATGGAAATGCGATTTTTCCCTGTAATTATTACTACTCTGCCAACGGTTGTCATACGGGTGGCGTCTGTTTTGGTCATGATTTACGTTGTAAGAATAGTCTTGTCGTGTCCAGTTATTATTTCTTTCATCGTGGAAATGCGACGGATGTGACCTGTAATTGCTGTGTTCCTGTTTTCGCGTTCCGCGATTGTCAGTGTCAATTTCTAATTCTTGTAAGAGTCCCTGAAAAGCTTCAATGTCGTCTTTGCAACGTCCTGCCAAAATAATGTGTCGTAAATGTTCAGGTAATTTGATTAAGCAAATGCGTATGAGTTCTGAGGGGCTGTATGGGTTTGACAGGTAATGATTCTTGTGCAACATGTCTTCAAAATATTTCGCAAGACTGGAAAATTCCGACTGTTCGAAGTGTTTCATCATTATGATGCTATGTTTTACTCGGTCTTGTGTAGCTTGAGACCAATATGCTGAGAGGAAGGCATGATAAAATTCTCCTTCACTGTGACAATCGTGAATGACCGATCGTATTCTTTCAGCTGGTTCATTCTCTAAGAAGCCACACATAAATTCTAATCTGTGCTCTAATGACCAGTTGGGAGGAAAACAATGAGAGAATTGATGAAGCCAAGCTTGTGGATGAATGTCGTTGCCGGAATTCTTAAATGTTTTGAATTTACGTGTAGTAATAAACAGCTTACAGTCAAAATCATCGTGTCGGCGAGTCGCATATCGGTCATTGTAACGTCGTGTCGGCGGTTCCATCTCAAAATTCGGTGCACCTTGCCAATTTTTTTCATAATTTCCGAAGTGCCCTGTGTTATTATTTTGTGGCTTTTCCGTATTTCTAAGTCCCTCTTCCCGTGGTGGAGTGCGAGTGTTCTCTGAAGTATGTAATTTTTGTATTACTTGTGCCAACTGATCTTGTACTTCCCGGATTTCTCTTTTGTGTTGCGTATTAATTTGATTCTGATTTTGTTTGGATTTCTTAATTTATTCATACTCTTCTGTGTCAGTGATGGCTACAGGTTTTGTGTCATTCAGATCATGATCTACCTTTGCAGGTATGTTAGTGAACTGATCTGAAAGTTCGGCTACTTTCTCCGATAGTGTACTTATTTCCTTAGTGTGTTTTTCTGAACCAAATTTCAGAGTGTCCATTTGTGTTGAAATCGTATCTACTGTGTCCTTTAAGTTTACCTGAGTTTTTGCAAGTTGCGTAACCGAATCGGTAGATGCAACTTAGTTAATTTTAGCTTGCAAGGTCTCATGATCTTCATGAACAATAGTTTGCAGTTCTTTTATGGCTAATTCGTGATTCTGTAATGTATTTTCATGCCGCGAAAAAATAGGTTGGAAATGCTCACAAATTTGTGTTATCACGTCATTACAGACTTTTTGATATTTCGATTCGATTTTATGTAACTCAGTAGTTAAATCTTCACGTGTTTGTTCAAGCGTATGTTCCACTGAGTCTAACTTTTAAAGCTTTTGTTCCATTGTGTCTAACTTTTGCAGCTTTTGCTGTGTTTGTCTCTGATTTTGTTCCATTGTGTCTAACTGTTGCTGTGTTTGTCTCTTATTTTGTTTCATTTGTTGCATTAATTGGAATAATAATGTATTAGTGTCTGGAATCTGTTCCTCTATGCTTTTTGGCAGTGCATTTGCACCGGCAACATTCACATTTTAACAAGCAGAAAATGTGTCTTGACTTATTTGAGAAAACGGTGAGGACGCAAAACCTGAATCTACAGTATTTGCAAGATTGTGTCCTGTCATTTCGGATTCCTGAGGCGAGCTGTTCCCGACCGATCGATCGATAATGCTTCCCTGTTCACTAATTGTTTCACTGCCTGACTTTCAGTAATCCCTACAAGAGAATGGCCCTGAGTAAATTAACCTATACGTTTCACAAATCACTTACCTCACAAAAATCTTTGTTACTCGAACTACTGCAATACAGCGAGCGCCACTACTGCCAGCTAAATGAAAGATTCTAACTATTGAAGGCACTAACTACTGATAGGCATAGTTAGCAAATGAAAGATCTTGATAGAGAACAAACAATCTATTTACCTTAATAGTGTTCAAAAGTCATAATATATATAGCAGTTCATGACATCCATTCTTACAAATTTCAAAACAACGCCATTTCTCTCCCCACATCCACCACTGCTGGCGGCTCACCGCCAACTGCGCAACGCTACGCACTGTTAACATCCAGCTGCCCAACACTACAATGGCAGACAACAATGCAAACAAGCCACAGACTGCACACAGCACAGCCTGTGATTTTCATACAGAGCGCTACGTGGAGTTGCCAATAAGAAAAGAAAACATAAGCAGCCTACTTACAACCTTCTTCAGATCTGTTTTATTATGGAAAAATATGCATATGTGTGATGGAAAAATATACATACAGTAATCTGATTATGTAAGCTGTGTAAGAGCATTGCACGAGACTGCTGCCGAGCGGTTCTAGGCGCTTCAGTCTGGAACCGCGCGACCGCTACTGTCGCAGGTTCGAATCCTTCCTCGGGCATGGATATGTTTGATGTACTTAGGTTAGTCAGGTTTAAGTAGTTCTAAGTTCTAGGGGACTGATGACCTCAGATGTTAAGTCCCATAGTGCTCAGAGCCATTTGAGCCATTTTGAGACAGTGCTGCATACAAACACAGGTACTAAACATAGACTAGATAAACATACCTGAGTGTCAGTACATAAAAAGGCCCTTAGAATAAAAGCAATTACGCCAACACAGCGCCGTGCGCTAAAATCCTACGCAGAATACAGCCAGCCTGTACAGGAATAAAAACCGTGACATCCAGCACGTTCAGACTTCATGAACAAATTACTGACTGAGGGGACCAAGAGCGTCTGCGGGAACTTTTACAACAGAGGTCAACATTCAAAAATTCTCAGTTTACATATGACTAAGACGGTTCTAATTACTTCTCTGATTACTACTTTGTTTTGTGGTTTTGTTGCTGATGAAAGTCTTTGTGTGTGAATGCAGCTTGCCGCTAACTTGGTGTAATGTTTGTCTGTACAGAAGTGTATCTGTCGTCTTTATCGTTCCTTCACTCTCACACTTGAATCAGTACAGTAAAGTAAGGGCTTCGTGTATTATGATTGGCTGATCCGTAAAAGGACAGACAAACAATTATACTACTGGAGGATTCTAAGTAATTTCTACAATTACATTCACTCTCTCTCTCTCTCTCTCTCTCTCTATAATTTATCTGTGTACAATGAAAATATATTACTTGAGATCAGCCTAGTCGAATCTCTGGTAGAGCCCTCGTCTTAATATTCAGCGGCAGTTTTGCTAGAAAAGATCTTTACGTTTGTTATTATTATTAAGCGCTGCATTCAGTTGGGAAAATCGATCGTTTGAACAATTCGTTCAATTTACGACAGATCTAATATTTCAGATGTGGACGAAGCCTTTTTGGACGATTTGTAAAACTCATAGATTGCAGGTTCTCTTCGTCACAGCTGAAACTTCCCAATTAATTACAGGCCCAGACAATCATCAATGATTCATACAGAGAACTCATTCTTCATTCACTCTGTAATAAAATGTTCACAAACCTGATTTCAGATGAACGGTTTATATTAAATCCTTTTGTTGTACAGATTCCGTTTCCGGGTATTTTAAATCTCAGGAGATTTATTTTTACAGGTTTATCAGTTCTTTATCTCTCCCACTAGCGGCACAAATTTTCCTTGTTCGCTTTAGTGCGAAGAAGAGTACCTAAAACTTCTTTAACAATCCGATTTTGGAAAAAAAATTCCGTTCTCTCTCTCTCTCTCTATCCCAACTATAATAACCATGGAGCATACATATCTCTACCTCTGTTGTTCCAGAGAATAAACGTACTAGAAAACTACCTTGGCGTCGACGAGCTGTCGGCGCATATCTTACTAGAAAATCTGATCAGATACTTTTTAAACGTAAATAAATATGGATGATTTGATTAATCATTATTAATTAGTGCGTGGTAGAGGGTAATTTTCCGTGGGGATATTACAATGCCCCTCGCAGCGAGCGAAGTTTGTGAGCTCAATTTTGATTCACCGAACACACTTCGCGAGCTATCTATTAATGTGGATAACCCGGAAGTGATGATTGTCAGTCCTCCGACTGAAAAAGAATATTATGTTTGAGACAGACGAAGAAAAGAAATGTGGAAAACAGAAGAAATGAAGAGACAGGTATCGCGGCTGTATTGCTTTTACGTGCATCTCGGTGTTATGTTTGCTGTGCACAACCAAGGAAGATGATCTTTCATAGACTGTTGTCAGGGTCTACCCATTCGGGAACTTTCTTAAGCAGGGAAACCTTGGAAAACCTCTTAAGCTTAGACCCCCAGCCTACGATACATAGGAGATAGGAAAGCCTATAGAAGAACAAAATTAATTTTGACATTTGTCTTTAAAGAAAAGATAGGGATCAATTTGTCTCACAATTTGGAAAAAGGTAGTTTGTGCCTCTAGCAAAAAACTTTTTACAATAAATAACGTGAATTTGCGTTTTACAATCTTGCTCCTAGTACAATATCTTGCGGTGCTAAACTCCCCCGGGTCTTGCATGTCCCCGACGTCCACATTTGTAGTCGGTCTTCTACGCGGCCCCCTTTGTAGTAGATCTTCTACGCGGCCCACAATGGGAAGAGTAGAAGGAACCGGGATACTCGAATTGACATGCAACATTCATTCCCAAAAGAATTAGCAGTGAACAAAAAGGAAACTCTTCCTGTAAGAGAACTGATTAGGTTGCACCGTCCAAGATTCTCCTTTTTGAAAGCAAAATCCTTATGGCTTCATGGATCCTTTTTGTTACGACGTACTTCAATGAATTTAACTCTTAATTAATGATGTTGCCAAAAGCATCATACGATTTACTTTCGTTTGAATACTCCTTTTGACTTTGCCTCCCCACTGGTACTTATAAGTCCAAACGCTTTAACAGATTTTCTATGACTGATTTGTCCTTCGTAATTTAAAGGATTCATGTAACTTACTATAGATTTTGGATTCAAATCATCGAATAATGGAAAGTGTAGTTCATTTTATACCAGACATCATCCATATTCCCTTAATAAGTCATATAATTTAGCGATCCTCAAAACCTTTTATTCTAAACACATATATTTCTTCGGTTTAGTGCTGAATTGTAAAATTTATTAGCATTGAGGAATGCGGATTTGCTTCTTTCATTTTCTCTCTGATTTATACTGCGTTCATCCATGCGCATTTATGGAACTGGATTTTTCAAACAGAATTCCCAAACGAACACAAACCATTTAACAACTATTAATTCTATAAATATTAATAATTTTAAAAACTCTTAACTCCTAATTGTGACACTTATTCCTTTTAAAGTTCAACCTGAATGAGTTTATTCTCGCGCTTGGTGCGAGTCTCTTATAAAGCATATCTGTGTCGTCTCTATCGATTTTAATTCTCGCGCCGACGTCAACTGTTTTGCGCGGGAAATTGTCTTTGCGGCGTTAACTGTCACTCACGATTCACTACCACAACACATCCCTTCACACGTTTATACATCTAAGCGTTCACATGAGATTATATCTGAATATTCACTTTGAACCTTTTTTGATTATTAACCTTCTTTTTGCGGGAAACATTTCATTTTTCTCACAGGTCAGTCAGATACTTTATACATCTTGATCACATTAGCAAAGCTAAAGTCCTATGTTCACTCAAACCACAGGTGAAGCCTATCTCCACTATCCTTTTTACAACATTTAATAATAATAATTAGTCACTATTTCTATATTCTATGTCATTAATTATCTATTTCATTTTAAATGTTTTTAACACTACACACACACAGTTTATGGTTATATTTTTTACGAGTGTTCATCTTTGGCACTCGGAACATCATTCCTCCCTATCTTCTATTCTTCATTATATCTTTTTAAGTCGTTATGAGGAAATAACCCTTTTATTTTGTTCGATCCCGGGTATGCTAACAGATAAGCTCCAGGATTCGGAATTTGTAGGATAAGGTACGGTCCAGTATATAGTAACTCCCATTTCTTTATACTTTTCTTTATTACGGATGATTTGGTATGTCGTTTTACTAGCACCTTCTCTCCGACATGGTATGTTTGTACCCTCTTGATCAACTTGTCATATCGTTGTTTTCTTTGATCAGCCTTTCTCGTCATATTTATGACAGCTTGTCTTATTTTCTCTTCCCAAGGCATCTCAATTTCCTGAGTTTTGGGGATATGGTCAGTCCAGAAGTTCTCCTCTTTTGTTTCGAACATCAATTCACGAGGTGTATATCCAGTTGAGGAGTGGGGCATGTTATTGTATATTTGCTCAAACTCTTCCACATAATTTGCCCACGCAGTTTGCTTATTATGGCAATACGTCCTCATAAATCGATTGAATTCTCTAAAAATCCTCTCCACCAAATTGCCTTGTGGGTGGTAAAATGATGTTAGTACGTGTTTCACACCAACTTGAGACAAAGTCTGCTTCCACCGGAGTCCCGTGAATATTTTAGCATTGTCAGTTATGATCGCCTTTGGTGTACCAACATGTGGAATATAATCTCTTATCAATCTTAATACAATTACTTTGGCTGTAGCCGTCTTTATTGGGTATAGCTTTACGTATTTCGTGCACACATCGAGAAATGCTAACACATATTTAACACCACCTCTTGAAATAGGTAACGGTCCACACAGATCGCACGAAATTAATCCTTTTGGTTCTTGTACTAATATAGAGCATAATGGGTGCTTAGTTCCCTTTGAATCTGGCTTTGTTTTTTGACATATTATACACCTCTTTAAGATCTCATGCACTCTGCGCTTTATGTTGGGAAAATAACAATATCCACTTATCTTGTCTGCACATTTTGTCGCACCAAAATGTCCCCAGGTTAAATGAGTGAACCATACCAGTTTCTCTATTTGTGCCTCCGGTATACAAACACACCAACGGACTTTGTTTGTCCTTCCACAGCGGAAAAATAATACGCCGTTTACCAACTTATAATAATTTGTGATTTGATCCGAAGGTTGCTGTTGTACCCTTTGAATGACACTTCCCCATTGAGCATCCTTTTTCTGTAACTGGGCCATATGAACACACAGATTGACATAGTACGTCTTAAAGGGATTTTCCTGCAGCAGCAATACAGGGAATTCTGAGTAATTATTTACTTCAATCTCTTTGGTTAAACCCTGTGGTGACCTTGATAGAGCGTCCGCAATAATGTTTTGCTGCCCTGAGACATGTACGATCTTAAATTGGTATTGTTGCAGAGCGAGAGTCCATCTAGCGAGTCTGGGGTGTAACAGTTTACATGTTTGTAAAAATGTTAATGATTGGTGATCGCAATATACGATAGTATTCGACCCATATAAATAATAATGAAATTTTTTAAATCCCCTGACGACCGCAAGAGCCTCTAATTCTGTCGTCGTGTACGTTCGCTCACAGTTGGACAAAACACGACTAGCAAACGCAATAGGACAAAAGGTAAACTGTCCATTTATCTTGCGTACTTGGAAAAGGCACGCTCCAAGACCCACATTTGACGAATCTGTTGACAAGTAGAATTCCTCTTGCATGTCCGGATGGTACAAAAGCGGTGCGTTTACTAATTGCTTCTTTATCTCTTCAAATGCTTCTTGACACTCTAATGTCCAGAGCCATGGCACATCCTTCTTCAGCAAACTATTTAGAGCTGCCGCATTCATGGCCTGATTCGTTATAAATCTTCTAAAAAATGAGGCAAGACCCATCAACCCTTTTAATTGCCTCCTATTTCTTGGCGATGGAAACTTACTAATCGCAATTAGCTTCTCCTTGGTCGGTAAAATTCCCTTTGCGTCAATCATATGCCCCAGGAACTTGATTCTATTCAGTGCAAAATGGGATTTCTGTAGGTTAGCAGTTATTCCCATGGTTTTGAACACGTCCAATACCCGACTCAGCAAGGTGATATGCTCCTCCCATGTCTTCGATGCAATAAGCATGTCATCCACAAATACTGTTATCCTGCTTCTTAGTTCTGGGCCTAATGCATAATCTAGCGCTGCTATAAAGATTCCAGCACTAATGTTGAGTCCGAAAGGAACTACAGTAAATTGGTAACTTCTTCCTGCATAAATGAAAGCTGTATATTTCCTTGATACCTCATCCAGCTTGACTTGCCAATAAGAACTCCGCAAATCGATGCTCGTCAAATACTGGACATCCTGGAACCGTTGTATCAGTTCGTCTATGTTTTCTGGATGTGTCCTCACTGGAATTATGATTTTGTTTATTTCCCGGGCGTCGAGTACCAGTCTCACAGTTCCATTTGCTTTTGGCACTACCAACAATGGGGAGCAGTATGGGCTTGTAGAGGGTTCGATCAAACCCCATTTCAACATGCGATCTATTTCTTTTTGAACTTGAGCCTTTAACCTCCAGGGAACAGGATAGAAAGTTCGACAATATGTTTCGTGCGGCTTAACGTAGAGATGGCATATGTATCCTTTAATCACTCCTGGCCTTTCATCAAACACGTTTTTATACACTAATAATAATTCTTTGAGCTGCTTCTTCTGATCTTCAGTGATGCAGTTGGATTCATTTAACTTCTCATACACTAATTGACCGAAATCTCCTTTGACTTGGAACTCATTATTTGCGTGCTGTTTAGAATTCTGTGCAGTCCTGATTACTTGCACACTGATCCCACTATTATATTTTCTGGTAAGGCTTTCTTTTTTCAACAAGTCCAACTCAATTTCTTGTTTATTTATATTTAACCAAATTTTTCCTGTTTTAAAATCTATTCTGCATCCGTATTGACGTAGGCTGTCGACTCCGATAATGCAGTCTACCACCAAATTTTTCACAACAAGGAATGTGCTTAATATTGCTACATTTCCTACTTCTACACTAAGTAGTGACTGCACTTTTACATTCGCCGATCGAGCCCCAACGGCGCCTATTATTTTGCAATTTTGAACTGGAAAAATTGGTACTCTCCTTATATTTCTGATCTTGTTGAATAGAGCCTCTGAAATAACATTTGTGGTTGCAGCTGTGTCTAAAACCGCCACTATAGGTACAGTCTCCAAAATCACTTGCACTTCGGCTACTGCCACCTGTTCCTTATCCTCATCTTGGGGTTCTAAGTCTTCGGTCAATTCATCTGCCAGTAATCTTCCATCATTATACGTCAGCATGGGTACACATATCCTGTTGCCCCTCAACCTATTGTTGACCGCTCCTCCGGGGCACGAGTGGGTCCTTACTAGTTTGTTGGATTTTGATTCGCCTGGTGGTTGACATCGTCCGTCACTTCGGTAATTACCGGTTGATTCGTAGATGTCTGTCCCCACTGATGTTGGTTGTTTGAGTTTATTCCCCCCGGTTGATTCCACTTTCTATTACCGTTATTGTTCCAAGCTTGCGGTCTAAAATTCCTTTCGTTTCCCCATACGGGATTGTATCTTTTCCCATTCCTGTTATTCCTTGGATAGCCCCTCGCAAGACTATTACCGGTATTATTGTTGAGATTTTGATGAGTTTCTCCATTATTTATCGATCTCTGTGCGTTCCCTTGCCTACCATTAGCCGGAGGTTCTATCTCCCTATATTGGAATCTGCTATTACGTGCTTTCTGGCTGTTCTCTTCTATAATGTCTATATGATCTAACGTCGTGAGGAACGACTCCAGGTCTTTATCGTTGCCGTAAATTAATTGATTCCGGATGCTAGTTGGTAATCTTGCCTTAAGTATGTTTATTATGTCTGGCAAAGGCATAGGTCTGTCCCAATATCTTGTTTTATTTATATATTTTTCAAAATATTTCCTAAGGCTTCCCTTCGAAAAAGAGAAAGGCTCGGGGTAGAGCACCTCCTGCCTTAGGCGTTCCTGTACTCCTTCTGACCAGAATTTCGCTAAAAACGCTTTTTCAAAATCTTCATACGTCGAGCAAACAGAAGTCATGTCCGAGGCCCAGATCGCCCCCGAACCTTGTATATACCCAGTAACGAAACTGATCTTCTGCCACTCCGACCAATTTCTGGGTAGCACTCCTCTAAAACTTCGAATAAAAACAATCGGATGGACCCCCCTTTTGTCCGTGTTAAAAATCTGAAATTGCCGATGCTTTATCATTTTTTCTTCGGCATGACAAAGGCTTTCGTAATCTCCATCCGCTAGGACATCACGCGAACAACTAGCTCGTGGCAATTTGATATTCGAGTTACTTACACATGTCGGTATTGTGTGCGAATGTGCAGTAACTGGGTCTATAGTCGCTGACAACTTCTGCTGTCGACCTGTATTCATTTGTTCTGAGCCTTGTTGTGAAACGCGTATCGATTCTTCGATCGTTCGTTTCCAATGCTCGAGATCATCACCTAACTGCTGTCGCACTTCCTCAAGTCCTTTCGCAAACAAATTCTCTTCGTGTTTGCCGCATAGACTCTGGAATGCTGCTTTAGCATTTTGCTCAACGTTTTCACACATTAGCCTTTTGTTTTCTAATGTGATTTCGGATAATTTACCCGTTAATACATTAATCTGGTGGTCAATAACGTCTTGACGTTCTGTCAGATGTTCCACACTTTCCTTTAGGTTCGTCTGCGTACGTGCCAATTCAGGAAGTTGCGCAATTGCACATGACATGGCATCTTGCTTTTGTACTAACTGCGGAACCATTTCCACCTGTTCGCGTACGGTATCTATCTTAATGGCCACATACTCCTTCATTTCTACACGTACACGTTGAGTAGATTCCTCACATTGAGCTTTAACCAATTCTATTTGTGCAGTTAATTTTCGTTCCGTCTCTTCGGCCTGATCTTTTAGTTCCTTTGTCTTTTCCTCTATCCGCTGCTCTAATTCGGAAAAACTGGCCTGTAAGTGCTGCTTAATCTCAGCTTTCAAATTTTCCTGCCCTTCAGTGACTGAAGCTAATTTTGTATTCAAATGGTTTTGCCCTTCAGTAACTGAGGCTAACTTCGCATTAATGTCGGTTTGCAAATTTTCCTGCCCTTCAGTAACTGAGGCTAATTTTGTATTAATGTCGGTTTTCAAATTTTCCTGCCCTTCAGTAACTGAGGCTAATTTTGTATTCAGATGGTTTTGCCCTTCAGTAACTGCGGCTAATTTCTCGTTTATCATTTGCATCTGTCTCATTATAATTACTAATGGATCTAATCCATGTTGCATCCCTGCTGTTACATCTCCAGCCGTGTCTACCGGGCGTTCTATTGCGCTATCTGCTGTTACATCTCCAGCCGTGTCTACCGGGCGTTCTATTGCGCTATCTGTAGCGATCGGTTCTACAACACTTCTTACTACCTCATTATCGTCGGTGCTCACAGCTGAAGGCTGTTGCGTGTTGCTCTGCTCTGCTTGACTCATCTTAAACATTGCCCTAGTTAAAACCATATAAATGTTCTACAGTCAAGATATATATATATCTCCCTCCACACACTAACAGTTTCATATATTACTTCTATATTTAAATGCAACTAGGGCAGGTCAAACTACGTCTGGTATGAACACAATTAGTCAATGTTCAAATCTACGTCTACTTCCAGCATACAAGCAAGCTTTAGTAAAAGAAAATTATAGATCTGGCCTTATATTTCTGCGCCCTGCATGCTGTTTATTCGTAGACCCCACTAATTCAGCTGCGAGTATTTCTTCTCTTTTTTCCAAGTTAGGTTGTCTCGTCGTCGTTCACATGAAACAAAGAACAAAATTATTTTAACAACGTCCAAAAACGTGTCCTGTCACGGATTGGCCATTCTAATTACTTCTCTGATTACTACTTTGTTTTGTGGTTTTGTTGCTGATGAAAGTCTTTGTGTGTGAATGCAGCTTGCCGCTAACTTGGTGTAATGTTTGTCTGTACAGAAGTGTATCTGTCGTCTTTATCGTTCCTTCACTCTCACACTTGAATCAGTACAGTAAAGTAAGGGCTTCGTGTATTATGATTGGCTGATCCGTAAAAGGACAGACAAACAATTATACTACTGGAGGATTCTAAGTAATTTCTACAATTACATTCACTCTCTCTCTCTCTCTCTCTATAATTTATCTGTGTACAATGAAAATATATTACTTGAGATCAGCCTAGTCGAATCTCTGGTAGAGCCCTCGTCTTAATATTCAGCGGCAGTTTTGCTAGAAAAGATCTTTACGTTTGTTATTATTATTAAGCGCTGCATTCAGTTGGGAAAATCGATCGTTTGAACAATTCGTTCAATTTACGACAGATCTAATATTTCAGATGTGGACGAAGCCTTTTTGGACGATTTGTAAAACTCATAGATTGCAGGTTCTCTTCGTCACAGCTGAAACTTCCCAATTAATTACAGGCCCAGACAATCATCAATGATTCATACAGAGAACTCATTCTTCATTCACTCTGTAATAAAATGTTCACAAACCTGATTTCAGATGAACGGTTTATATTAAATCCTTTTGTTGTACAGATTCCGTTTCCGGGTATTTTAAATCTCAGGAGATTTATTTTTACAGGTTTATCAGTTCTTTATCTCTCCCACTAGCGGCACAAATTTTCCTTGTTCGCTTTAGTGCGAAGAAGAGTACCTAAAACTTCTTTAACAATCCGATTTTGGAAAAAAAATTCCGTTCTCTCTCTCTCTCTCTATCCCAACTATAATAACCATGGAGCATACATATCTCTACCTCTGTTGTTCCAGAGAATAAACGTACTAGAAAACTACCTTGGCGTCGACGAGCTGTCGGCGCATATCTTACTAGAAAATCTGATCAGACACTTTTTAAACGTAAATAAATATGGATGATTTGATTAATCATTATTAATTAGTGCGTGGTAGAGGGTAATTTTCCGTGGGGATATTACACGGTGAATTTGGAAAGTGTCTTACCCTAAGTACTAAATTTAACAAGAAGTACACCAAACTTTTTTATATCAAATTATTGATGGTTACCTATTTAAAATTTTAAGGTAGGTTTCTTTGGGACCGAAATGGTAAGCACATTTCAGTAGTGTATGGGAAGTCATACGTTATTTTGTAGTATGATGATCGACGCCAACTTTCTGATGTAGCGATTTGCAGTCAACCTTAGCAGTTGACCCAGCGTACAGGACTTTGGATCGGCAGCTGCTAAGGTTAACTGCTAATGTTACAAGATAGGCTCTTCTGTAAATTCAAAAATTACTGTACTCCGTAAAAGTGCAGATATATTTTGGAAGTAATCATTACAGTTCATGTTACATCTCACAGAAAATGTTGTGGTAGTATGATACGGGTCAAAAAGGTTCGAATAATATCCACTAATGATGGTCACACTATGACCGAAATCAATCTGTAAAATAAATGATTTCAATATTTACTACCGATGCTGCCATTGATCCAAAATATATTGACAATAATACCGTCGTGGTGCTCACGGTTCCGAATGGAGTTAGATATCTACGTGGAAATGTTAACAGGAACAAAGATTTGCTTCCTGGTCTCCATGTAGCTTCAATTTAGTGATTCGATAGACGAGTATGTGCTTAGATAAAGGGTATTGGTCACCTAGGACAAACTAAGCCTCTTGCGTACTGTAGGAGGAGGAGGGAGGAGATTAGTGTTTAACGTTCCGTCGACATCGAGGTCATTAGAGGCGGAGCACAAGCTCGGATTACGGAAGGATGAGGGAGGAAATCGGCCATGCCCTTTGAAAGGAACCATCCCGACATTTACCGGAAGCGATTTAGGGAAATCTCGGAAAACCTAGGCCGCGCGGGGTTGCCGCGTTGTCTGAGGGGTCTTGTCACGGCCCGAGCGGCTCATCCCGTCGGAGGTTCGAGTCCTCCCTCGGGCATGGGTGTGTGTGTTGTCCTTAGAGTAAGTTAGTTTAAGTTAAATTAAGTAGTGCGTAAGCTTAGTGACCGATGACCCAGCAGTTTGGTTCCATAAGATCTTACCACAAATTTCCAATTTATGGAAACCCAAATCTGGATGGCCGGACGCAGTTTTGAACCACCGTCCTACCGAATGCGAGTCCAGTTGTGCTAACCACTGCGCCAGCTCGCTCGGTTCTTGCGTACTCCATTGATGCAAATGCAAAGTCAGTATTGTGGCATTGCCGCCTGACTGGTCACCGTAGAAGACGACTAGAAGAAGCCATTATGGAACTCAACTTACAGTTACTGAATACCTCTCGCAATCCGCCAACCTACGGAGGGAGGGTAGGAGCAACGTCAAATACTGACGTCACTTTAAAAAATATGGCTGCGGCGCGCCGTATCTAAGGCTGGAAAGTTGAGAGTGGAATGACCTCGAATGACCACAATGTCATACACTGTACTATCACTGGAAGGGAAATCCAAGACGCAACAGCCGGCCGCGGTGGTCTCGCGGTTCTAGGCGCGCAGTCCGGAACCGTGCGACTGCTACGGTCGCAGGTTCGAATCCTGCCTCGGGCATGGATGTGTGTGATGTCCTTAGGTTAGTTAGGTTTAAGTAGTTCTAAGTTCTAGGGGACTTATGACCACACCAGTTGAGTCCCATAGTGCTCAGAGCCATTTGAACCATTTGAACCAAGACGCAACAGCAAAAGTGCGCATAAGGCCCTAACACAACACCAAGGACGCTCGCTTGGAAGAACTAAGATGTTTCCAGTATCTGGGAAGCCCTTCTCTGGTTGATAATGTAGATGTTAAAGCGCAATAACTGACAGTGGCTGTACGTAGAGTAATGGAGGCATCGATACCTGTCAGAAGAGGTCATTCTAAAGGAGTATCTTGCATCTGGACCGAGGCGCTGCAGAAATTAAGATGTGAAACAATAAGAGCCATGATGCTATACCAGAGTACCATGACCCACAAAGAAAGAGTCCGAAAGTTGCTTATATACATGTATTTTAAACAAGTTTTAAGGAAGAGTTACGGAAAATATAAATGGAACGACGGAAGCAATTCGTAGAGGCTAACTTAGAAACCAATCCCTGGGGTGCACCGTATAAAATAATCTGCGAGAAAATACGATCTCAACAGTGTTTTCCATGCTAGTTAGGAACATTCAGCCGCCCTGCTAATGTAAACATTACTTCATGACGATACAGAAGATGGCGAGACAGATTACCAGCGTAGGTTACGGGAAATGTTATGGGAAGAATATAGGTGTGCCATTTCTCTGGCGCGTTGCGTATCCGGCACTATCGATAGCCAAATTTCTGTTTCCGTCTGGTT
The DNA here is from genome assembly GCF_023898315.1 of Schistocerca nitens. Taxonomy (NCBI): domain Eukaryota; kingdom Metazoa; phylum Arthropoda; class Insecta; order Orthoptera; family Acrididae; genus Schistocerca; species Schistocerca nitens. Next base: position 101,755,660 of record NC_064620.1, on the reverse strand, counting down.
CGGCCTGCCCAGGCGCTGAGGCGGTTGCTCCCCTCTGGAGCGTTTTTCGCGGGGGGTCGCGCGCGCTCGGCTCGGTTTGGATTCGCACTGAGCTGGCGGTATTTTGCCTTCCGCCCCGGCACGAAGGTGTGGTCTCGTTGATTTGGGCATTGGGCAGTGTGCCGTGTTGATGATGTGGTGTAGTGGACAACTGATGGATTCCCGCACGAGATCGCTCGAGGTTCTCAGCCTCTGAAAAGGGTGCCACGATATCGCTTGGGTTTCCGCACTTAGCAGTTGTGAGGACTGCAGGGCAGTTTTGCCGGATTCTGGGTGTCGAGTTTTCTGCTGGTGTGTACCCGGTCGTCGTCCCTGTTTTCCCGCCCGGGGGGCGGCCGTATATGTTGGTGGGAATTATTTAGCAGCGTGTGTTTTGCGTGGACCCGCTGTCCTCACGCGCCCTGATTCTGAGTTTAAATTACTGTGGTCAGGCTGGCTCGGTTGCTGGAGTGTGTGTTGTTGGTTTTCTGGCTTGCTGGGGACTGCGCGCGCGCCTGTTCCGTTTGTGATGTGGCAGCAGTCTGATATTTTTATGTTTGCTTGTTAAGTTGCTAGCAATTGCTTTTAGCCTTGTGCTTACTTATTTTATTTAAATTGGTGGGCATTGTCATTTGTCTGTCCTTTTACCTTTATTTGTAGTGTCAATTAAGCCTAAGATGATGTCCAAGGTGCTAGCAATTGATTTTAGCCTCGTGTGTACTTAATGCTATTTAAATTCTTGAGCATTGGCATTTGCTTGTTCTTTTACTCTTATTTATTTGTTGTGCCAGTTAGCCCTAAGATGATGTCAGACCTTGGTATCTGTCAACCTTATCTTGGCTACTAGCGCTCAGGTGCAATATTACCGGGCTTATCCCGGATTTGTCATTAATTTTTAGTAGTAGGTTTGGCAAGTGCACATGCGTATGGTATTTATTGTGTTTACCCCTCCCCCCCCCCCCCCTCCTTCCTCCTTCGTGTAAACTGACTTTGGCAGGATTGCGATGTGGCCTGTGTTATTACCTATGTAAGTTTGCCCGCTGCTGTAGTCGTAACATGTTTTGACCGGCAAGCGGCCCATGTTGGTGAAAGTTTGTACGTGTTTGCGCTGTTACCGTTGGGCCTTGCCGTACATATCCGTACATATATTTACTCATGTACGTGTTGTTGTGTTAAGGATTTTAGGGCATTTTTAGCTGAGATAGCTGTTGAAAATTTTATCACTCTTTTAAAGAAGGTATAGGAAGGAGTAACTTCAACTGAAAATTTAATTGTAATTTATACATTTGTGCTTCCCATTTAAAAATTTAACTGTATTAGGTGAAAGTATGTAGTTTAATGCGCAACGATTATTTGTTAAAGTATCAAACTGTAAAGTTTGTTTGGCAGTGATTCAAACGACAGAAATAAGTTTCTCTGTTCACATTTCACATTTTTATGACCTCATATTGTAAGCAGTTTGATTGTTTGTGTCACTGTAATTTGTAAACCATAGTGTAATTCATTACAATTAATTAATTGTTTTGGGGAAATAAACCTTGTATTGTATGTCCCCTTTTCATTAACCGAATGCCATCCAAATCGTCCGCTCAATAGGAACCATAAACTTGTGTAGCCTTTCGCACAAGAAGAAATTAGACAAATCATTGGAAGTCTGAAGAAGAAAATTATCTCCAGTACCGAAGGGGATCGGTGTCGCCGTAATACAAGCCCTATGTCACTACCTAGACACTTACTTGCACGAACTGTGCAACGAGTGTTTCTGGTAAGGGAGGGTCGCTGCACCATGGAATGACGCTAAAGTCGTAATAATTAGTAAAGGGCAAGATAAGGATACGATTATATCCAAATCCTGCAGACGAATTGGTCTTCTGAACGTTCTCGGCAAGATATGTGTTTGAGAAACTATAATGCAAAATATTACAATATCATAGACTGCTACATGGGATGAGCCCTCTCCAGTACGAGTTTAGGAGAGGCAAGTCAAGCTGAAGACGCAATTAAAAAGGTGATTTCACTATCGTCAGATATTCTATGTATGGTGTAGCCATGATCGTCGATATTACTGGCACTTTCAATCTATGGTGTCCGTCTTTCTTTGATAGCCTTAGGGATCTGGAGTGTCCAGAAGCTCTGGAAAACTTCCTGAGATATTACTATTACAGGCGACACGCTTCTTTAAAATTGCCAGGAAATAACGAAAACAATAACAAAAAGCTGTCCGCGGAGATCAGTGTGTGCTCTAGAATTTTGGGATGTAGCATTGGAGCCCGTATTACAGAAGTTATATGACTGCGGTAACATAAGGAGACTGGTAGAATTTGGAGATGACGCGCTGTTCGTTGTAAGTGGTGATCCAGAAGAATTATGGAAGACAAATGTAATGCGACGCTCCACGAACTTGAGGGCTAGTGTCGAAGTGTCAAATTGCCACTATCACAACGTACCTCCTGCTGAAGGGAATCTAGTAAGAAACCGTAAAATAAAATTAAATAACGTAACGATTACGAGAAACGCAGGTACGAGCTACCTAGGGGTATTTCTGGGCGAACGTCGTAACTTTGCACATCATACACAGGAATCAGGCACAAGGTACAAACATGATCAATAACCATTGCAAACAGGCAGTTCCGGCTTCCCTTGAAAACAATCAGAGTGTACCCCCAGTCCACATTAGCATCAGTCGTAGGATGTGGTGCAAGCGTTTGGGCTCATAGACTGCAGCTTCTGAAGCCAGCCTTAATACTGGGAAGAGTTGAACAAGGAGTGCTACTAAGATTAATGGGTGCCTACTGCACTTCTCCGAATGATGCTTTGTTAGTAATTCTAGGAATTACTGGATTTGGAAAAAAGGAAAAGGACGGTTAAAGACGGGCAACTCAGACCATTTCGAGAAAGGTAATAAAAGATCGTATATTACAACTGTGGAAAAATGAAAGGGACACTTCAGGCACTGGCAGAAGAAGATACGAGTTTTTCTCTAAAATCAGGAGAGATTAAAATCCCGTCGTGTGGATTGGTACTTTACTTGACTGGCCATGGCCCGCATGCTTCAGTATCTACAAAAAATCAAAAGAGTCTACGGCAGTGCGGGGACACCAGAACACACATTGTGGGACTGCGCTCTCTATGAAGATGAGGCGGGTAACGGGCGTCGGATATTCGGGATGTTGGATCCAAAAGCAGCAGCATGAGCGAGTCGACCTGGCGCTTCTCGGAAGGTACTGCAGCTGCAGTATCCAGGAAGGCCAAGGAAGACCTCACGAGGCATTCAACCATAGGTCATCATGTTACCGTTCAAGCTAGACAACATCCTCTGCAGATGGAGAGCAGATGACTGAGATCTGTGACCTGCGAATGAAATAGCGTCGAGGAATCTACAATGCATTGATTCAAGTGATCATAGAAGTGAGGACTTTGAGACGTAACAGTGATGGATGGAATTGTTTGCTATAGTGGAAGCTGTAGGTCTCAATAGTCGATCTGTAAGTGCACTGCTTGAATCCCACCCCTGTGTTAACAAAGACTGCGTGAAACTGTCTCCATTTGTACCGGGGTAGCGACAAGTGTCAGGGGCCTGTTTGTGTATTGCTGTACTAGAGCAGAAAACTGGAATTCTAAAAAATTTCCACCCTCCTGGAATCTTCAAATCATGTTCCCGTCTCTCCACAGAAGCGGCGTGTACGTCGTGAGTCCGCTGTCATTCCAGTGAGGCTTTAACAGAATTACTAGTTGTTGGAATGTCGTAATCGAATATTACTATTAATATAGCACATACAACCAAGATAGCAAAAAATTTCTGTTTACTGCTGTAGTTCATTAAAGTGAGTGGCAGTTCGCATTCTAGTATTTCTAATTGAACACTATCTTGACGTGGGGGCACTAGAACAGAAATGTGGCAACATAATGAGAAATAATCAATAACATATATTAAGAGAATGTTACAAAGCTTATGTTTGATAACTTTTTGATGCGTGGCACTTGATGTTCTAAACGTAATGCAATGAACCTTGCTGTTTCTTGCCAATCTATGATACTATAGCCAATGGCCTTGCCGCAGTGGTAACAACGGTTCCCGTCAGATCACCGAAGTTAAGCGCTGTCGGACTGAGCTAGCACTTGGATGGATGACCATCCGGTCTGCCGAGAGCTGTTCGCAAGCGGGCTGCACTCAGCCCTTGTGAGGCAAACTGAGGAGCTGTACTTGATTGAGAAGTAGCATCTCCGGTCTCGTAAACCGACAATCGGCCGGAAGTGCGGTGTGCTGACCACATGCCCCTCTATATCCGCATCGAGTGACCCCCCCCCCCCCCGTGATCTGAGGATGACACGGCGGCCGGTCGGTGCCGTTGGCCCTTCCAAGGCCTGTTCGGACAGAGTTTAGTTTTTTTATGATACTATCACTCTGACTGAAAGTAATTATGCAGACTTTGATGTTCGATAGTATCTGTCTTTCAGTAGCGACGACGGAACTGTTATCTTCTGAACGGAACTGCAAGAAATGTTGGCACTCTATGTACTAGACAAACTGCCGGAACTCTCTGAGGTGTCTGACTGCAGGCACTGAACTAAGCAGAGTACTATGCACCGTCTCATCTGCCTGTCGGCGGAAGGATTTCCATTTTCGCCAGTACTGGTCGGAAGCAAAGTGGTCCCTAGTTGACAGCACTCTCTAGGCGGATGGCAAACCTATCGGCGGACGAATACGAGGGTGTGATGGACTTGGTGTGAAAGCAGAAAGCGGTCCCGATTTGTGAGCGTCAACTGGAGGCTGCGGCTCTGAACTGAGAGGTGACAGGTGAGTGCTCGTGCCTGTGTGGTGGCGACATTTCTTAGTATTGTTGTGTACCTCTTGAGCCAAGAGGCTAAGGCTCACAGTGCTACTGTAACAAAAATCCAGAAGTGTTCCTGGGTTCCTAACGGCAACTAATACCACTTTCTTGAGAGAAAGCCGTAAACTGATCACGAAGTAGCGTTGTAACAAATGTATGCATATAAAAGTCACACGTGACGTAACTGATCATCCATACACATGGTACAGTCACATTGATGTGACCACCGCCTATGTTCGACGTCAGCGTCCAATTGCCACTCACAGAAGGCTGGTGGCAACACTCACACTGGACGGCATATAAAGAGTGTCTGTATGATGCGGAAACAGAGCGATTTATCCGCCATCCAAATGGGCATTGTGATTGGCTTTCGGGACCATTTCCCAAACTGCTAATTTTGAAAAACGTTTGCATGCCGCCATGGCTAAACTACGAGGGTAATCCCAAAGTAAATTTTTATAAATACATAGACCTGTTTATTTCTACAACGGTTTACATCAGTTTACAGATTGAACATTTAGCTATTTTTCGACATAATCACCATTTCTGTCGATGCATTTTTGTAGACGCTGTGGCAGTTTTTGGATGCCCATGTCATACCAGCTCGCCGCCATGCTGTTTAGAAAGTTATGAACCTCTTCTTTCACCTCGCCGTCGGAGCTGAATCGCTGGGACCACAATTAACGCTGACAGGTACTGTAGACTCTGAAAAAGCTCAAATGGGCAATTCTGAACCGGAGAAGGAGGAATGTTGAGCAAGAGCGTACATATTCTCCATGACAACGCTCGCCCACACATCGCTCGGCACACCGTTGCTCTCTTGCAATAGTTTCAGTGGAACATAATCACCCACCCACCGTATAGTCCTGACTTGGCGCCCAGTGACTTATCACCTGTTCCCTAGGTTAAAAGAACATTTGGCCGGAAAGCGATTCTGCTGCGACGACGAGGTGAAAGTTAAGGTTCATAACTTTCTGAACAGCATGGCGGCGAGCTGGTATGACATGGGCATACAAAAACTGCCACAACGTCTACAAAAATGCATCGACAGAAATGGTGATTGTGTCGAAATGTAGCTAAATGTTCAAGCTGTAAACTGATGTAAACCACTGTAGAAATAAACAGGTCTATGTACTTATAAAAAATAGGAGACCTTACATTTGGGATTACCGTTTATGGCAAAATGGCGCTATCCAAAACCAGCGCCAAGGAAACCGTGTTGCACCATGGACCATATGTGACAGGCTTGAACAACGGCTGCAGAGATGTGTGCGGGCGAACAGATGTGCAACTGGTGGGCAGTTTACCTCCCAGATGAACCAAGGGTCTACCAACAGAGTCTCCTCAACGAAAGTTCAGCGAACGTTGCTGCGTTTGGGCCTCCACAGCATGTGCATCATTCATACGCCTATGCTGACTGCTGTTCACCGACGACGAAGTCTGGAATTTGCACAGCAGTTCCACAGCTGGTCGTCCACTTTGTGGCGACAGGTGGCCTTTCCAGATGAATCTCCTTTTATGCTCAATAGGACAGATGGCCATTGGGGTGTACGGCATGAAAGCAAACAAGGAGGGAGCGTTATGGTCTGAGGAATGTTGTCGTGCCATTCTCTTGGCCACCTCGTCATTTTGGAAGGCACTATGGATCAATACAATATGCATCTCTCCTTGGGGTCGATGTACACCCCTACATGCAGTTTGTTTTTCCTAGGCGCTATGGCATCTACCAGCAGGACAAAGCAACGTGTCGCACAGCTCGGAGTGTACGCGCGTGGTTCGAAGAATACCATCATGAGTTTACAGTACTCATATGGCCACGAAATTCCTCTGAGTTAAACCCAATCGAGAGTCTGTGGAACCAGCCTCCGATCGGGCTGTTCGTGCCATAAATTCTCAACTGAGAAACCTAGCGCAGCTGGCCACTGCATTGGAGTCTGCATAGCTCCACATCTGGTCTGTACATTCCAGAAACCACCGAATCTCTTCCTACACGTGCCGCACCTGTCAACTCTGCAAAAGATGGTCACATTAATGTCACTGGACGCTGTAATTCATAAATAATTCAGATAAACTATTAAACATTGTGGAAATTTACATATATTTCACCATATAAAATTACATTTACTATCTCAGTCAGCCTGCTTTGTTCACACAGTTCCGAACTTCACCACTGTACTCCACGGCCCCCTCATTAACGACTGTCCTTTTCAGCCCCTCAATTAAACACTGTAATTGGGCAGCGCAGATCTCTTCACTGGGCAGTCGTTTGGCGGGAAGCCGATGGCACAAGAAAAGAGATTCGGCTTTTTATCAGTACTTAAAAATTCTCTAAAAATTGAGCCCACACTGAAGTTTTGAACCTATCCTGATGGAACGCTCTTGAGAGATTTCTCCTTACGATTATAAATGAAATCTGAGTTATACATTGTAACCTCCCCAGTGTATGAAATTTAGTCCAAATTTACCTCCCACTTACAAAAAACTCTACGTGTTACCAAAACTCTGCACCCACAAACTAGTATCGAACTTTAACTCGTATGCTGACCTTTGACTAAACAGAGCCTAATTTGAACTGAACTGTAACTGGCCTAAATACAACTTGTCTCTATATTAAATGCGCAACTGCAGTAAAACAATTATCTGGCCCTAATCAAAATATCCACTTACCTCGCATCTTGACAACATACACTACTGGCCATTAAAATTGCTATACCACTAAGATGACGTGCTACAGACGCGAAATTTAACCGATGGGAAGAAGATGCTGTGATATACAAATGATTAGCTTTTCAGAGCATTCACACAAGGTTGGCGCCGGTGGCGACACCTACAACGTACTGACATAATTAAAGTTTCCAACCGATTTCTCATACACAAACAGCAGTTGACCTGCGTTGGCTGGTGAAAAGTTGTTGTGATGCCTCGTGTAAGGAGGAGAAATGCGTACCATCACGTTTCCGACTTTGATAAAGGTCGGATTGTAGCCTATCGCGATTGCAGTTTATCGTACCGCGACATTGCTGTCGCCTTGGTCGAGATCTAATGACTGTTAGCAGAATATGGAATCGCTGGGTTCAGGAGGGTAATACGGAACGCCGCGCTGGATCCCAACGGCCTCGTATCACTAGCAGTCGAGGTGACAGGCATCTTATCCGCATGGCTGTAACGGATAATGCAGCCACTACTCGCTCCCTGAGTCAACTGATGGGGACGTTTGCAAGCCAACAACCATCTACACGAACAGTTCGACGACGTTTGCAGCAGCATGGACTATCTGCTCGGAGACCAGGGCTGCGGTTACCCTTGACTCTGCATCATAGACAGGAGAGCCTGCGATGGTGTACACAACGACGAACCTGGGTGCACGAATGGCGAAACGTCATTTTTTCGAATGAATCCAGGTTCTGTTTGGAGCATCATGATGGTCGCATCCGTGTTTGGCGACATCGCGGTGAACGCACATTGGAATCGTGTATTCGTCAACGCCATACTGGCGTATCACCCGGCGTGATGGTATGGGGTGCCATGGTTACACGTCTCGCTCACCTGTTGTTCACATTGACGGCACTTTGAACAGTGGACGTTACTTTTCAGATGTGTTACGACCCGTGGCCCTACACATCATTCGATCCCTGCGAAACCCTACATGTCAGCAGGATAATGCACGAGCGCAGAAAATGTTCGACTTATTCCCTGGCCAGCACATTCTCTAGATCTCTCACCAATTGAAAACGTCTGGTGGCCGAGCAACTGGCTCGTCACAATACACCAGTCATTACTCTTGATGAACTGTGGTATCGTGTTGAAGCTGCATGGGCAACTGTACCTGTACACGCCATCCAAGCTCTGCTTGACTCAATGCCCAGGCGTATCAAGGCTGTTATTACGGCCAGAGGTGGTTATTCTGGGTACTGATTTCTCAGGATCTATGCACCCAAATTGCGTGAAAATTTAATTACATGTCAGTTCTAGTATAATATATTTGTCCAATGAATACCCGTTTATCATCTGCATTTCTTCTTGGTGTAGTAATTTTAATGGCCAGTAGTGTAGTTGCAGATTTCTCGAAAACACTACAGCAAATAGTAGGAGGCAGCGCCTATGTTAGATTTCTATTTCTAAATGAATAAACTGTTGATACCATATGGTGCAATGTTGTAATGCGTAGTGATGATTCTTTAGACGGTGGGATGGGGAGAGTAACTATACCTATGAAACGATATTCTAGGACAACGATTTTAAAATGAAGTATGTATTCAAAAAGACAGAACAAAGCTTCGCATTATCTTCACACGTAACATTAGTCTCAACAATACTACACTTAACAAATTGAACAATGATTTGAAAAGGGTGCAAAGTTAACAGAGAATTTCTATAAAAACCAAACAGATGATATCTTAATGCATGGTTGAGAGAAGTGGGCTGGTCTTTCTCTCAGATCTGAGCAAGTTAACTAGCTGACAATAATCATTCCTAGCCGCGCAGTGCTGCAGTCTTACCTCAAACTTCTTCTCTTCAAAAATAATACCATTATTCAAAATTTGTATCCCTTTCGCCTTCCAGTATAAACAGAACATTTATCCCTACTGTCATTTACAATAAATTTTTCTTCATCCAACAGATGCAATCAGATGTTAAAATGACACTACTGAATATGTCCATGACCTACCACACTTCAACTAAGAATGTATCAGACTGCAGACGCGAAGAGCAAAGATTGTTCAAGAGTAGCATAACTTGCTCTCTCTCTCTGAGGTGGACATCGATAACTTACAGAAATCAAAATCACATGTGCACCTTAAAATTTTACTAATAAAAAATGAACGAATTTGTGAGCTTTGGCGTGCTGGTCAGAGGGTAGCCCCTCCATTTTTCTTCACGTCAGGCAGTCAGATTACAAGACTATTAAAACGACGCAATTTCTCACAAAACGTATACTTTTGGTACCATCTGTTGTCTGCTCCTCACTCCACTTCATGACGTCATACATTAGTTAATGCATGTCCTCTTAACTTCAATGTAAGTGGGAAAATAATCTGACAGCTCCCACAGTCAGAAATATTACACTCTCCCTGGGCTGTCCATTCATTTCTCCGATTGACAATCTGCTGATAATTTGAGTGTTTAAACTTCATCTTTTTTAAAAGGCGTTCCCGCCTATCTCACCCGACTATGTACGGAAATTACTTGTAACTAGTACCCGTCTCGAACTAAGCTCGGCTTAGCGCGCGCACGCAGAAGCCCGAAACTAATGACTTTGCCCTGAAATTCAGCCCCAAAGTTACAATAATGACCGGATAATGCTAATCTGTATAGGAAGTTAGTTTGATAGGATTCCCAGTTAGTCACAGAGGCGCAACGAAAATGGGAAAAAAGTCTTCTTTAAGAAGGGATTGTACAGAAAATATCTCATATTAGTACACAGAACCAGCTAGACACATAGATGTGTGACAGAGTCACTGGAAATTGTTCCGATACAAACTCCTGAAAGATGCCTCGAAGTGACCAAAATTAGTAAATGAGAAAGTGCATGAGTGTGATCTTGTCACGCAGACGTAGATTATCTCCAGCTCATAGCAATAATTTCGCAGGCGACACTGACATGCGATTGAAAACATACCTTATTGGTTGAAAAATAATCTGAAAGCGAAGTACTTGCCCCAATCTATTCCCAATGGATCGGCCAGTTGTTCAGATTTGAACGTAACGCCCATAGTGCCGAGACTAAGCCTCGGTGAAGCACACACTATGGACGCCGTTGATTTCGAGATGGAAGTTACTATACTGGTAGGCAGTGAGTAGCTGTACAGTCGGCAGAATGTGGAATGCCGTTCGCTCGTAATGTTAATGCTGATTGCTACTATAACATGAAACAGTACACTGTTTTTCATATTTTTATGACTGACGATGTAATTCCTTAGTATTTGACAACAGTGACGAATTCGTGGATTTTATTATTTGACGACAATAGCTTTATCGCCTAATATGACGTTGCCAATATCTTTACGGATTTGATGATTGTCTGTGGACCGAAACTGGTTGTCCAATAAAGCAACCCTTGACGAAAAATCGCTATATTCCTTTTATAAAGAACTTTAGACCTGGAATGGTTATACATTTATTTTTCCCAAAATTAATAACAAACAACCTCCATGAAATGAAAGAGAATAATTACGTGCTACAATTATTGGACATCTGCACAACACAACGAGCTTGAAAAATCAGAATACAGTATGAGTGCCTCTGACCCATTTACGATACAATGGGCCCACAGCGGAGATATCTCTTACAGGCATTCTGTAATAAAATCCAGATTTCTGCTGTAGTACTTTAATGATTTTATTGTGATGGATCCTTTTCGGCTAGACTACCATCTTCAAACCATCTGTGAAAGTTACATTATACTTTTATTTTATCATAAGTTGGTTAATCGTATGTTTCTGACATACAGATTTGGCACTTACCTTCATATATCATCAGTAAGTCTGTATCGTACTACAAGGTGGTGTAGATTAAGGACTTTTACGCAGTACGTAATTGGTTTGCTGCTGTTTTAGATCATCCTTTCTCACAATTTTTATAATTTTACGTTTTATCTTTAGATTTTACAGATTGACAATTGTAACAGTTGACCAAAAATACTACATTGTTATAACTACAGTGCTGTGTCGCTGTTATCATTTTAGGCTGTATCTGTGATCATCGTAATAGATAGGTCCGTGGGTACTTGTCTGTGTCAATTAGTTATCTTTGGTTAGGAAGTAAATTAAATTTTGTATGAGATGTGTACGTTTTAAATCCGTTTGTGCATTTAAAATGTCATCATGGTTTCGTATTTTGCGTATGTAGATTTCCATTTCTCCAATTATGTTCATTTTTAAACCTTTATGTAATATGTGTAAAACTTTATCCCTGAATTCATTCGTCTGCGTTGGGGCTGTCGTTCTTTAAGTGGTTGAAGAATGAAGATTTTAGAATTATTTTCACCTATTCTCAAGTGCTCTCTCTGTCTTATACTGAGGGGGGCAGCTTTTGTATAAGAAATAGAGAGCACATGAGAATTAGCGAAAATAATCCATGCACGTTCTTGAGCGAGCAGTTCAACATATGGTACAAAAACTAACAAAAGTGATTTTAAACTGCGTTAAGAATACTTAAAATCTCAGTCGAATCGGAAACGATCGGATAAATCATACGGCACCGGCAGCTTACCGTAATTTAACATAAAGTCGGCGGCACATAATCACGCACTGATAAGAGTCACAACTTGTTTTTCTTACGTATCTTACATACGTTCAGGAAAGTGCTCAAAACTGGATCCCGATTTTGTTTTGGATTTGAAAAATAGAAAATAGCAAAAAAGGGATGCTTCAGGTAGACGTAATATGTACAATTGTGTCCAAAATTAAAGCAACAAACCGCTATTTCTCCGTCCTCTGTGTAATTCATGATATAATCACACGACCTGTCAACAGATGTCCGTCGTATCGCCTTCTGCATGGAAGATGGCATTTCCGTGAGCGGAAAACCACACTAAAGATGACGTCAGGGCACCTGTCAAACAGAGTAGTGTTTGCCGGGTAGTCCCAAATCCACACTTTCTGTGTGCACGGTCACAGACAGTGCGGAATGGCACAGAGAAGACGCTTACCAGTCTCTCTGCAGTGGAGAGCCATAGGAAGAATGGAAGCAGGACAGTCGCAAACTTATGTGACCCGATGGCTTCACGTGAATCGTTCTCTTGTTTCTCCGATGTGGCGACAGTTTATAGAGACCTAAACTCTATCACGAAGATCAGGACAGGACTGACCACGTATGACATCAGAAAGAGAGGACAGTTATCTGGCTGTAAGGGCACGAAGGTACCGCCTTAGCATTGCGGAGCAACTGGCATCTGCCGTCACAGCATCCAGTGGACGTGTTGTATCGAGGCAAACGGTGTAGAGAAGGCTTCGCCAGGGCGTCCTTTACTGTTGGAGACCTGATGTAGCCGTCTTCACAGAAGGGAACGTCTATAGCGGAGTCGTGAACATGCTATCTGGGCAGTCGAACAGTGAGCTAACGTCCTTTTCACTGGTGAGTCCCGATTTGGTCTGGAGAATCTATGGATTCACATCTGAAAGAAATGTGGAATTTGGTTACGAGAGCGGAACATTGTAGAAAGAGACTGATATCGAGGAGGATCGCTTATGGTGTTTTCAGGGATTATGTTGAACACTCGAACATCTCTTCATGAAATTATACGGGTTAACCGGAAAGGTTTAACTGCTGTCAGGTATCGTGACGAGATCTTGGGAGTTGCTGTACACCCAGACTTCTCACTGACGAACGATAATGCTCGACCTAGCAGAGCACGGGTGGTTTATGTTTCCTTGGAAACGGAAGATACTGCACGCGTAGCATGGCCTGGTCGCCCGCCCGATGTGAATCCCATGGAACGTCTGTGATGCACTAGGGAGACGGGTTGCATCACTTCAGCATCCACCAACCACTGCTCAAGAATTGCGAGCAGCTCCGCAGGAAGAATGGGCGTTATTACCTCAACATGACATTTATGACGTCTTTCACAGAATGCCCCGTCGTTGTCAGGCCTGTATTGCTGCCAGAGGTGGTCACACCCCATAGTGAACACAATATTAGTTGTCGGAATGTGTGTGTGTGTTAATCCGTTAAATTGGGAAAGAACGAATAGAATGCCTCCAGTAAATAATTGAGCACGTAGGTTGCAAAATGGTTCAAATGGCTCTGAGCACTATGGGACTCAACTGCTGAGGTCATTAGTCCCCTAGAACTTAGAACTAGTTAAACCTAACTAACCTAAGAACATCACAAACATCCATGCCCGAAGCAGGATTCGAACCTGCGACCGTAGCGGTCTTGCGGTTCCAGACTGCAGCGCCTTTAACCGCACGGCCACTTCGGCCGGCCGTAGGTTGCAAGTGCTGCTCTGAGATGAAGAGGTTGGTACAGGAGAGGACTTCGTGGCGGAACGCATCAAACCCGTCAGAAGACTGATGACTCCTCCCACCCCAAAATGAAGTTTTTATTTAAAGCCTAATGCCTGACACTTTCTATTAGGTCGACTGTAGTAAAGTGTATTATGTTGTTTGAAGTATGCTGTATTGAACAGCAGCGTGTGTAGCCTTAATTATGAGTCAACCAAATTACTGGCAAAGACTGCTTTTGGAGTACTTGCTTACGTACTGGTTACCTCTGCTGAGCTGTGTGCGGAAGCGGCTCAAATTATGCAATGCTGTTTTTAGTTGTAATTCCAAAGATGTAATTTTATCTTAACCCCGTAATGAACTGTGCTTTTACCGCTTTGCGCACTGCTGGAGTATTTCAGTAAGTTTCGTACTTAAATCATTTGTTGACTAAAGTTGCATTGAAAATGTCTTGCGTGCTATAAAGTATTGCAATTTGCTTTAAGAACTTCGGGCTTATTGGCTGCTTGCAAGGCTGTACGTTGGTATCTGATTTAACATCTTGCACGCAAAAGGTTGGCTGGCTTCAAAGTTGGCGAAAAACGAGCGATGTTCTCATAGTTTGTTTGGTGTGTTGTAAAAAATGGTTCAAATGGCTCTAAGCACTATGGGACTTAACATCTGAGGTCATCAGTCCCCTAGACTTTGAACTACTTAAACTTAACTAACCTAAGGACATCACACACATCCATGCCCGGGGCAAAATTTGAACCTGCGACCGTAGCAGCAGCGCAGTTCCGGACTGAAGCGCCTAGAAACTCTCGGCCACAACGGCTGGCCCGGTGTGTTGTAGAAGGAACTTGTTGTTTCCCAAGCTGGCTGGGTTGCTCCTCACGCGTTGCCGCGTGACCGGTACAACTAAATGCGTCTACGACCGCGAATGGCTGCTAAGTTTGAGCAGTACTGTAACTGATGCATGTGTTCTGACTCTAAGAAATTTTTTTCTGGTTTTAAAACTGTAGCTTGTAAATCATCTTTTTGGCGTTTTAAATTATTGAAAGAATTTCAACCCCTTTAGGAGCCGCCAGGCTTGTTAATTCTTTGTCAATTAATTTTGTTCAAAGTTTTCGCTTTTTGCAAATAGAATATCTGTAAAGCTTTTTCTTAAAACTTCTTGTTATTTAAAAAAAAGAAATCTGTATTTTGCAACTAAGTTTTGTCGCCAGCTAAAGCACAAGTAGCTCGAAGTTCCAAAAAAAAAAAAAAAAATCTTGTGTTGAAGGAAATCACTGCCAGTTATCTTAAATTAAAGTATATATTTTTGAACGTTTCGCTTATTGCTTTGCAAGATTTTTCTGAATTTTTGACTTTATGTATTATTTGAACAATTAGTGAGTTGCAATATCATTGGAGCTCTGCGCTATTATCAGTGTTGGTTGCTTCGCTGCCTGGAAAATTAAAGTTTGTTGTTAAGAACTCTCTATGGACTTGATCCTTTCACTTCCCGCAGCCTTGAGACCTGCTATCAACATACCACATGTAACGGTGAACAGATACGCAACGAGTGCAGCAGGCTACGTATACGCTCCGTTATACGTAGAGTGATGGAAGCCTCAATTATTGTTTACACTTAGTCCCACTAGACTTCAGGTGAATGCCGAGCCAAGAGACCACGTAATCCAGTTTAAGGGCGATCATTGCCAGAACGGTTTCCAGTCACGTGTTGCCCCCTTCTTTCCTTTGTCCCGTGTCGACGTGGAGTCGGTATTGTTACTATCGGATTCTGCATGATTACTTTAAGGGATGGCGGATGCCCTCACTGTCGCCAACCCGTTACCTGCCCGTTAATGGTTATACACTGAGGTGGCAAAAGTAATGGGATACCTGCTAATATCGTGTCGGACCTCCTTTCTCGCGGCGTACCAAGTCAACTAGAAGTGGTATCGACTCAACAAGTCCTTGGAAGTTCCCTGCAGAATTTTTTAGGGATGCTGCCTCCTTAACCATACGTAATTGCGAAAGTGTTGCCAGTGCAGAATTTTGTGCGCGAACTGACCATTCGATGATGTCCCATAAATGTTCGATGGGATTCATGCCGCGTAATTAGCGTGGCCATATCATCAGCTCGAATTGTACAGAATGTTCTTCAAAATAATTCTGAACAATTGTGCCTGATGACATGGTGCATTGTCATCTGTAAAAATACCTTCGGTGGTTGGCAACTTCAAGTCCGTGAATTGCTCCAAATAGTCACCAAGCAGCCGAACACAACAATTTCCAGTCAATGGTCGGTTCAGCTGGACCACAGCACCCAGTGCATTCCGTGTAAACACAGCCCACACCATTCTGGAGCCACCGCCACACTACAGGGTGATTCAAAAAGAACACCACAACTTTAGGAATTTAAAACTCTGCAATGACAAAAGGCAGAGCTAAGCACTATCTGTCGGCGAATTAAGGGAGCTATAAAGTTTCATTTAGTTGTACATTTGTTCGCTTGAGGCGCTGTTGACTATGCGTCAGCGTCAGTTGATGCTAAGATGGCGACCACTCAACAGAAAGCTTTTTGTGTTATTGAGTACGGCAGAAGTGAATCGACGACAGTTGTTCAGCGTGCATTTCGAACGAAGTATGGTGTTAAACCTCCTGATAGGTGGTGTATTAAACGTTGGTATAAAGTTTACAGAGAATGGGTGTTTGTGCAAAGGGAAAAGTTCTGGACGGCCGAGAACGAGTGATGAAAATGTAGCACGCATCCAGCAAGCATTTGTTCGCAGCCCAGGAAAATCGACTCGCAGAGCTAGCAGAGAACTGCAAATTCCACAATCAACTGTATGGAGAGTCCTACGAAAAAGGTTAGTTATGAAACCTTATCGTCTGAAATTGCTTCAAGCACTGTCTGCAGCTGATAAGATTAAAAGAATCGATTTCTGTGATTTTATCCTTGCTCAAATGGAAACAGATGAATCTTTCCTTTCAAAGATTGTGTTTAGTGTTGAAGCAACTTTCCACACTGACGGGAAAGTCAACCGTCACAATGTCTGTATATGGGGCACTGAGAATCCGCGGGAAACAACTCAGTATGAACGTGACTCGCCTAAGGTGAACGTTTTCTGTGCCATTTCAGCCAATAAAGTTTTTGGTCCCTTTTTCTTCGAAGGTGCTACTGTAACTGGACTACAGTATCTGGAGATGTTAGAGAATTGGCTGTTCCCTCAGCTCGAACAAGAAGCACAACAATTCATATTTCAGCAGGATGGAGCGCCACCACATTGGCACTTATCTGTCTGTAACTACCTGAACGTCAACTACCCGAGGCGATGGATCGGCCGCCAGGCAGCCCGTGACAGAGCACTTCATCACTGGCCTCCAAGAAGCCCTGATCTTACCCCCTGCGATTTTTTCTTATGGAGGTATGTTAAGGATATGGTGTTTCGGCCACCTCTCCCAGCCACCATTGACGATTTGAAACGAGAAATAACAGCAGCTATCCAAACTGTTACGCCTGATATGCTACAGAGAGTGTGGAACGAGTTGGAATATCGGGTTGATATTGCTCGAGTGTCTGGAGGGGGCCATATTGAACATCTCTGAACTTGTTTTTGAGTGAAAAAAAACCTTTTTAAATACTCTTTGTAATGATGTATAACAGAAGGTTATATTATGTTTCTTTCATTAAATACACATTTTTAAAGTTTGGTATTCTTTTTGAATCACCCTGTACATAGAGGCTTGTTGATAACTTGGTTCCATGACTCTGTGCCACACTCGAACCCTGCCTTCAGCTCTTAGTAACTGAAATACGAGCAGGAACTCATCCGAACAGGCCAGATTTTTCGACTCGTCTAAGGTCCAACCGAGATGGACACGAGCCCAGGAGAGGTGCTGCAGGTGATGTAGTGCTGTTCCCGAAGGCACTCGCATCGGTTTCCCGCTGCCATAGCCCATTAACGCCAAATTTCGTCGCACTGCCCTAACGGATACCTTCGTCGTACATCCAAAATTGATTTCTACGGTTATTGCACGATGTGTTGCTTGTCTGTTAGCACTGCCGGCTCTCCACACACGCGGCTGCTCTGGATCATTAAGTGAAGGTCTTCGACGAGTGCGTTGTCCGTGGTGAGAGGTAACGCCTGAAATTTGGTATTCTCGGCATACTGTTGACACTACTGTTCTCGGAATATTGGATTCCCTACCAATTTCCTAAATGGTATGTCCCCATGCGTCTAGTATGCGTTCAAAGCCTGTTAATTCCCGTCGTGCAACTAAAATAAAGTCAGAAAAATATTCACATGAATCGCGTGAGTACAAAAGACAGCTGCGCCAGAGCACTGCCCCTTTATACCTCGTGTACGTGACACTACTGCGCCTGAATACAGGGTGAGTCACCTAACGTTACCGCTGGATATATTTCGTAAACCACATCAAATACTGACTAACCGATTCCACAGACCGAACGTGAGGAGAGGGGCTAGTGTAATTGTTTAAATACAAACCATACAAAAATGCACGGAAGTATGTTTTTTTAACACAAACCTACGTTTTTTTTTAAAATGTAACCCCGTTAGTTTTGTTAGCACATCTGAACATATAAACAAATACGTAATCAGGGCCGTTTGTTGCATTGTAAAATGTTAATTACGTCCGGAGATATTGTAACCTACAGTTGACGCCTGAAACCTCCGACTTTCAGTTGCGTGTTGTAACAAACACGGGCCACGGTCAGCGAGCAGCATCTGCAGGGACATGTTTACGATGGCAACCGTGTTTACGAGTGTGGCTGTAGTGCACTGTTGTGGTTTGGTCTAGCTGTCGCAGTGTCCGCATGTAGCGCTTGCTGCTATTGTTATTCTGCATTCGTCTCCGCCCGCAGACCAACTGTAGTACACCGTCTTACCAGACGTCTGTGATAGTGTAGTGTTGTAGGAACTGTGACCATGGTGTATTCGAACTCTGAAAAGACGGAGATGATACTTATCTATGGCGAGTGTCGACGAAATGCAGCTGAAGCCTGCAGGGTGTATGCAGAACGGTACCCGGACAGAGAGCATCCAACGTGCCGCACATTGCAAAACATCTACCGCCAACTGTATGCAACAGGTATGGTCGTAGCACGCAAACGGGTCCGTAACAGGCCCGTCACAGGAGTAGCGTGTGCGGTGGTGTGTTAGCTGCTGTTGCCATGAACCCACACATGAGTACACGGGACATTGCGAGAGCCGGTGGACTGAGTCAAAGTAGTGTCATGCGCATACTGCATCGTCACCGCTTTCACCCGTTTCATGTGTCGCTACATCAGCAATTACATGGTGATGACTTTAATCATCGAGTGCAATTCTGTCAATGGGCATTAACAGAGAATGCGTTGCAGTTCTACCTGTTTACCGATGAAGCGGGTTTCACAAACCACGGGGCAGTGAATCTACGGAACATGCATTGCTGGTCCGTGGACAATCCTCGCTGGCTCAGACAGGTAGAGCGACAGCGACCGTGGACTGTAAATGTATGGTGCGGAATCATTGGCGACCACCTCATTGGTCCTCACTTCATTGCAGGGGCCCAAACAGCTGCAACATACATCGCGTTTCTACAGAATGATCTGCCAACGTTGCTCGAAAATGTCCCACTGGAAACGCGTCGACGTTTGTGGTATCAGCATGATGGTGCACCTGCACATTCCGCAATTAACACTAGGCTGACCTTTGACAGGATGTTCGACGGGCGTTTCATAGGACTTGGAGGACGCATAAATTGGCCAGCCCGTTCTCCTGATCTTACACCTCTGGACTTCTTTCTGTGGGGTATGTTAAAGGACAATATGTACCGTGATGTGCCTACAACCCCAGAGGATATGAAACAACTTATTGTGGCAGCCTGCGGCGACATTGCACCAGATATACTGCGGCGTGTACGACATTCATTACGCCAGAGATTGCAATTGTGTGCAGCAAATGATGGTCACCACATTGAACATCTATTGGCCTGACATGTCGGGACACACTCTATTCCACGCCGTAATTGGAAACGGAAACCACGTGTGTACGTGTACCTCACCCCTCATGGTAATGTACATGTGCGTCAGTGAAAAAGACCAATAAAAAGGTGTTAGCATGTGGACGTAATGTGCTGTTCCAGTCTCTTCTGTACCTAAGGTCCATCACCGTTCCCTTTGGATCCCTACGTAATTCGGTGCTCTCCGATACACACGATCGAACAGAGGAGGAGTGGTACTCAAGCGTCAATTTTAGGTTACAATATCTCCGGATGTAATTAACATTTTACAATGCAACAAACGGCACTGATTACGTATTTGTTTATATGTTCAGATGTGCTAACAAAACTAACGGGGTTACATATAAAAAAACGTAGGTTTGTGTTAAAAAACATACTTCCGTGCATTTTTTTATGGTTTGTATTAACCAATTACACTAGCCCCTCTCCTCACGTTCGGTCTGTGGAATCGATTCGTCAGTATTTGATGTGGTTTACGAAATATATCCAGCTGTAATGTTAGGTGACTCACCCTGTATGTGCATATCGCTGTCACTCGACTTTTGTCACGTCATTGTATGTACCCCAACTGACTGTGTAGTGTTATCGGTGTGAGAGAGGGCGAAAGTTTTCGAAGTGTTTGCGAAACGTGTAGCTGAACCGGTACTTGAGAAACAGCCCAGTATTCCGCTAGTGGGATGAGGAAAATAGCCTAAAAACTACATCCAGGCTGCCCGACGCACCAGTCCTCGTTGTTAGCCCTTTCGCTGCTACAGACTCGCTCTTTGCATTCCATGCTGAGGCGGCTTTTGTATGGCTGTACTGTGCCAAATTCTGGCGCCTGTGCTGGAGACAGGGCGGTCTGGCCTACATGAAATAATTATCATCCGGTTTTTCGAAAAGTACTAGGTGAAAAAATTTGATTTTTGCACATCTCAGAGTCTGATATATTCACTAGATAAAGAATTTAATTTATTTTCTTTAGCCATCATATACTCCTGGAAATGGAAAAAAGAACACATTGACACCGGTGTGCCAGACCCACCATACTTGCTCCGGACACTGCGAGAGGGCTGTACAAGCAATGATCACACGCACGGCACAGCGGACACACCAGGAACCGCGGTGTTGGCCGTCGAATGGCGCTAGCTGCGCAGCATTTGTGCACCGCCGCCGTCAGTGTCAGCCAGTTTGCCGTGGCATACGGAGCTCCATCGCAGTCTTTAACACTGGTAGCATGCCGCGACAGCGTGGACGTGAACCGTATGTGCAGTTGACGGACTTTGAGCGAGGGCGTATAGTGGGCATGCGGGAGGCCGGGTGGACGTACCGCCGAATTGCTCAACACGTGGGGCGTGAGGTCTCCACAGTACATCGATGTTGTCGCCAGTGGTCGGCGGAAGGTGCACGTGCCCGTCGACCTGGGACCGGACCGCAGCGACGCACGGATGCACGCCAAGACCGTAGGATCCCACGCAGTGCCGTAGGGGACCGCACCGCCACTTCCCAGCAAATTAGGGACACTGTTGCTCCTGGGGTATCGGCGAGGACCATTCGCAACCGTCTCCATGAAGCTGGGCTACGGTCCCGCACACCGTTAGGCCGTCTTCCGCTCACGCCCCAACATCGTGCAGCCCGCCTCCAGTGGTGTCGCGACAGGCGTGAATGGAGGGACGAATGGAGACGTGTCGTCTTCAGCGATGAGAGTCGCTTCTGCCTTGGTGCCAATGATGGTCGTATGCGTGTTTGGCGCCGTGCAGGTGAGCGCCACAATCAGGACTGCATACGACCGAGGCACACAGGGCCAACACCCGGCATCATGGTGTGGGGAGCGATCTCCTACACTGGCCGTACACCACTGGTGATCGTCGAGGGGACACTGAATAGTGCACGGTACATCCAAACCGTCATCGAACCCATCGTTCTACCATTCCTAGACCGGCAAGGGAACTTGCTGTTCCAACAGGACAATGCATGTCCGCATGTATCCCGTGCCACCCAACGTGCTCTAGAAGGTGTAAGTCAACTACCCTGGCCAGCAAGATCTCCGGATCTGTCCCCCATTGAGCATGTTTGGGACTGGATGAAGCGTCGTCTCACGCGGTCTGCACGTCCAGCACGAACGCTGGTCCAACTGAGGCGCCAGGTGGAAATGGCATGGCAAGCCGTTCCACAGGACTACATCCAGCATCTCTACGATCGTCTCCATGGGAGAATAGCAGCCTGCATTGCTGCGAAAGGTGGATATACACTGTACTAGTGCCGACATTGTGCATGCTCTGTTGCTTGTGTCTATGTGCCTGTGGTTCTGTCAGTGTGACCATGTGATGTATCTGACCCCAGGAATGTGTCAATAAAGTTTCCCCTTCCTGGGACAGTGAATTCACGGTGTTCTTATTTCAATTTCCAGGAGTGTATTTACTGCGCTGCCTCAAATTATGTGAAGCACTGAATGGAGTTTTAAAGAGTTAAGTAAAATAAAAACGCTTTGCGGGAGCTATAGGTATGGCTCATTTTAGCTCATACATTGCAGAAGATGAAAAGTAGATGAGGTATGGAAATTTTATTTAAAATTAGGAGTAGAAGAATATCTCATTTCGCTGTCGTACTATTGGGTTTTGTATCCATAGGACACTAGTACGCTACGCGCCCATTCATTTCCTTTGTAGCCTGCGCAACATATTTGTTTCTGTATACAGACTTCTAGAAAGGTCTACGTATTACCAAAACTATGTCCCCACAAACTTTTATTCAACTTAAACTCGTATGGTAACCTTTGACTAAACGGAACCTAATCTGAACTGAACTGTAACTGATATGAACACAATTTGTCTCATATTAAATGCACAACTGAAGTAAAGCAATTATCTGGTCCTAATCAAAATTTCCACTTACTTCGCGTCTTGACAACATTGTTTCAGATTTCTCGAAAGCATAACAGTAAATAGCAAGCAGGCAGCGGCTGAGCTAGATTTCTATTTCTAAATAAAATTACCAACCGTTGCATAGCAAGTGTAGTAATGCGTAATGATAAATAGAGGGATGGAGAAAGTAACTGTTGCTTTGAAACGATTTTAAAAACATAGAGTAAAGCTTCGCGTCATCTTCACACATAACATAGGTGTGAACAATACTATGCTTAACAAAGTGAAAAATTATTTTAAAAGGGTACAATATTAGCAGGCAATAACTATAAAACTAGAACAACTTAATGAATTAAAATGTTAATGCATCACTTAGGGAAGTGGGGATGGTCTTTCCCTCAGCTCTGAGGAAGTGAGCCAAGTTAACTAGCTTCCAGTAATCATTTCTAGAAGTTAGGTGCACAGAGCTGCAATCTTACCTCAAACTCCTTCTCTATTCAAAATTTATATTTCCTTCGCCTTTGAATGAACAGATCATATTCATTCAATGAAGTGGGGTGGTCTTTCTCTCGGCTCTGAGCAAATGAACCAAGTTAACTAGCTTCCAATTGTTTCTACAAATTAGATACGCAGTACTGCAGTCTTACCTCAGACTTCTATTTTACAATAATTAACATTATTCAAAATTTATATTTCTTACACCTTTCAATGAATATATCATATTCATCCTTCCTGTCCTTCACAACAAACCACAAATCAACACAGCACTACTGAATACGTCCATCACCTACCACACTTCAACTAACAATGCATCGGTCTGCGCAGAGGCAAAGACTGTGCCACCACAAGACCAAAGGTTGTTTAACAGTAACGTAACTTGCTCTCTTTCTCTGACGTGCATATCGACAACACATAAAAACCCAAATGACAAGACAACCTAAAACCTTGCGCATCTCTTATCGTGTGGTTATACCTCGTAAACGATTCAAGATATCTCAACGAGGTTTTCTGAAAGTGATAGCACGCAGTGAGGTATCCAAGTTACATGGTAAATACTTGAAAGCTTTTTATGCATGGAGGTCTGTAGGTAATTGTTCCACAGCAGTGAGAGGTCAGCGGCTTAGGACGAGTTCAGACGTCCACAGCACTGCAAAAAAAACCAAGTGACCCGCGCATACACGTCCACAGCGCTTGGGATACGTCGCAGCAGGACGTGTACACACACACACAGCAGGAAAAGGGTTCCGCCGGGCGGATTCGACCAACAACCGGCGCACCTGTCCGAGTCATGGCAGTAGCGGACTTAGACGGTCAGCGGCCGCCCGGCTAGCCGCGCGGTCTAACGCGCTGCTTCCCGAGCGGGAAGGCGTGTCGGTCCCCGGCACGAGTCCGCCCGGCGGATTAGTGCCGAGGACCGGTGTGCCGGCCAGCCTGTGGATGGTTTATCAGGCGGTGTTCCATCTACCTCGGCGAATGCGGGCTGGTTCCCCTTGTAACCTCCCCCTCACTTATCGACCTTAATGACAGTGAAAAATTAAACCGCGTGTACCTAATGGAAATTTGGGAAAAGCAATCGTCGCCGAAGTTAATCTGTCGGTAAAGAGGGAGGAAAAGGTTACATCTAAATGAAAGGAAAAATGCAAATGAAACTGGTGGAAATTAATTTTGAAAAGGGGTAAAGTTAATAAAGAAAGTAAATGTGCGGCCGTTACGTTAACAATTAACTAGCGGTAATTAGATACTTGAGATTTGGGGGGGAAATGACGGTCGCCAGTCCTACGGACAATTACTATAGTAACTGAAAAAGAAATGTTATTACACATGTAATTAGCACTAGAAGCGTGGCAACTGAAGGTTGACACGTGTAGTGTGAAAACTGAAAGTTTGTCAGAAGTAATAAATTTCGCTACACTCTGACTTAATATAGCAAAAGAATTAATAAAACCGGAAAATCGAAAGTTAATTTAGTGACTGAAGTTAATAGTGAGCTTTCTTCTGAAGCACATCGAAATTCAGTAAAATACGGTTAGTCATGGACTACCTCAACAATCATTTCAAAAGCTACTTGAATCTACGCAATTTAGAAATAAGAGATTTAACTTTGAACTTGAATTAAATGATTCTGAACAATTAACAATAGTAAATTTAGTATGTACCAAGCTGAGCTGCAGTCACAGGTAAGCTAAAATACGGTAACAAAACTCGCACTCTTAATTTGTGCTTGTGTAATCTAAATATTGTAGCCAGCTATGAATACCTTAACTGAACTTTGAAATTAAAGCAGTGAAATCTAATGATGCTGGCGTTTGAATTTCAAAGACAATCGGGCTCATTTCGGAAAAGGAAGGGACCCTGCTTGGCAATGCAATTGGGACAATGAGCAACAAAGTTTCATGCTAAGTTGCTGTAATTTTGTGATGCAACAATTTTAAAAGTTTGAAAAGCTGAGGTCTGCCATACAGTTCTAAAACTTCACGTGCTTCCAGTCCTCCTTGTTGGCTGATTGAAGGTTTGAAGCCGTCGATCGAGGAGGTGGCGACAGCCACTCATTGTCGGCCGTCGCTGTTGCAGAAGCTGGAAGTTGGCGCGCCTTCTTCTCGACACGGTCACCAGACGAAAAGGGGTCTTGATGTGTGCCAGCTAATGCTTCCCGTCCGCGACACCATGTCAGAAACTATCATCGCAAGTCGAGCGCAATTACTTGCTGCCAGACCCCGAAAGCGCGGCAACTCGCGGGAGCTTCACACAACACACCTGCTCCCCTGCACTACCCCAGCCAGACTCCCTCTGCCCCGCGCTCCACGCGGCAGAGTTAACACTACCAAATATCCTAAACACTTTCGTTCTCCACACGACCTATCGATGTATTCGTTCGATAGTATAGTTTTCCCTAGGCCAGACCCAGCGTAAAAAATACAAATAATATTCACAAAACAAACCAATTATACATCGACATAAATGCATATATATACAAATAGTAAAGCAATTACAATATACAAAGACACAGAAATGTTATATCTTCAGGTAACAAATTAAGGAAGAAAATTTGCAGTGCAATAGATGGAAATTGAAGGATATGCATTTCCGGCGTTACACCCTTATTCCGCCTCAGTTACACAGTGTCAGCGATGGTTGCGCAAACACCGTTTCCACGTAAGCGTACACTGTAATTCCACAATTATTCCACCACCCTAACATTTGGGGTTACACTCGTCTGGTATGAGACGTACCAATGGAAGGGAGGGAAGGCTGGCTCGACTGGGAGCCGAGCCGCACAATAATCCTGGGTTCGGTGTGGGGCGGCAGTGGGTTGGATGGACTGCTATGGCCTGTTGTGGGCTTGTGAACCACTGAGCGCTAAGGCGGGACGAAGCCTCTCCGTCGTTTCTTGATCTCCAGTTTAATACAAGACGGTCGGCTGTCCAGGCAGGTGTTACTTTCAGTGGTGGTTTCCGACATCAAAATTAATTTTAAAAAATGGCCTTTACTATGTCACTGGCCCTAGTAGTTAGCAGTTGGCGGAAGAGCAGTAGTTAGGTCGCAGTACCGAAGTCGCTCAGGTTTTTAACCCGTGTTGGTGGAGGCGAGAGCTCGCGGCTGTGCCTGTGGCTTGGCCAGCCTCTGCGGCCAGACAGCCATCAGCCCCCTGCGAGTGAGCCGCCCGCGAACGTCCGCCAATCACGCCGGCCAAACAGTCCCTCCGCCGCCGCCGCCGCCGCCGCCGCCGCCGAGCCGCCACGCTCGTAAAATATGGCCGGCGCCGCCGCCGCCGCCCCCGCATCGATCCGCCGCTCCAAACCGCAGGAAACCCAGCGGACGCATTTCCCCGCGAAATCCCATCCACGTTGCTCTTCACTGGCTAACGACCAAGTTATCCACATATAGCCTAGCTTCCCCAGTATTGCACCTCTCGCTAGAATGCGGTCCCGCGGCGGTAACACTGAACAAAAACCTCTCGGGTTTACAGCCGCGTCAAGTGATTAAAATGGCTCTGAGCACTATGGGACTCAACTTCTGTGGTCATTAGTCCCCTAGGACGTAGAACTAGTTAAACCTAACTAACCTAAGGACATCACACACATCCATGCCCGAAGCAGGATTCGAACCTGCGACCGTAGCGGTCTCGCGGTTCCAGACTGTAGCGCCTAGAACTGCACGAGCACAAGTGATTAAAATTATACGAGCTTTCGGCCAAACACTCCTCAGTCATTGTCAAGTGATGTGATTGCCAGTGATCTGCTGGTACACCCCTTATATTCTCTAGCTGCCGGCTGTGACGTCACTTGTGCTCGCCACTTCGTCATACACTGAAGAGCCAAAGAAACTGGTACACCTGCCTAATATCATGTAGGCCACACCCCCCCCCCCCCCCCCCCCCCGAGAACGCAGAAGTGCCACAAAACTGAAGTGCCGCTGGACTCGTCTAATGTATCAAGTAGTGCTGGAGGGAATTGACACCATGAATCCTGCAGGGCTGTCCATAAATCCGTAAGAGTACAAGGGGGTGAAGACCTCTTCTGAACAGCACGTTGCAAAGCATCCCACATATGCTCAATAACGTTCATGTCTGGGAAGAATGGTGGCCAGCGGAAGTGTTTAAACGCAGAAGAGTGTTCCTGGCGTTACTGTATAGCAATTCAGGACATGTGGTGTGTCACATTGTCCTGCAGGACTTGTCCAAGTCCGTCGGAATACATAATAGACATGAATGTATGCTGGTGATCAGACAGGATGCTTACATATGTGTCACCTGTCAAAGTCGTATACAAACGTATTAGGGGTCCCAAATCACTCCAACTGCACACGCCCCACACCATTACAGAGCGTCCACCAGCTTGAACAGTCCTCTGCTGACATGCGGGGTCTATAGATTCATGAGAGCGTATCCATAGCCGCACACGTCCATCCACTCGGCACAATTTTAAACGAGACTCGTCCGACCAGGCAACATTTTTCCAGTCATTAACATTCCAACGTCGGCGTTTACGGGCCCAGGCGAGGAGCAAAGCTTAGTGTAATGCAGTCATCAAGGGCACACGAGTGGGCCTTCGGCTCCGCAAGCCCATACAAATGATATTTCGTTGAGTGGGTCGCACGCTGAGACTTACTGATGGCCCAGCATCGAAATCTGCAGCAATGATGGGGGGGGGGGGGGCAGTTGCACTTCTGTAACGTCGAACGATTCTCTTCGGTCGTCGTTGGTCCCGTTCTTGGAGGATATTTTTCCGGCCGCAGCGATGCCGGAGATTTGATGTTTTACCGGATTCCTGATATTCACGTTACACTCGTGAAATGGTTGTACGGGAAAATCCCCACTTCATCGTTACCTAGGAGGCTCTGTGTCCCATCGCTCGTGCGCCGACTATAACACCACGTTAAAACTCACTTAAATCTTGATAACGCGCCATTGCAGCAGCAGTAACTGATCTAACACCTACGGCAGACATTTGTTGTCTTGCATAGACGTTGCCGACTGCTGCGCCTTATTCTGCATATCTCTGTTTTCGAATACGCTTGCCTATACCACTTTGTTTGGCGCTTCAGTGTGTATTGGCGTCCGTTGAATCGGAGTTCGATGTGACATCTTTAACTTCGCGATCGCTGGATCCCACGCCGCGCTGAGACGCAGGTCGTAGGCTCTGTTAAGTGTGTTAGTGGTCATTTTCATTTCAGTGCCTTCATTACTTACACAGTCCCAGAAGGTGTCAATGCGAGTCACGACACAGGCATCGCCAAAAATCATCCGGTGACCGTTTTCTAAAGCATGCACAACCAAAGCGGATTTCTTAGGATAGCGTAGGCGATAGAATCTCTTACTCGTATGCTCCTTCCTGCATTGTTCCTCAGTGCATACTGTTTGTCTTGCAAGGTATCTTGTAGACCCCCAGCTGTTCTGAGACCTGCTGCGTCTTTAATTGGTCTCAGTCATTGATGGACTTTTGTAGGAGGCCTGAAGATCGATTTGACCTTGTGCCTTTTCACCAGGCGTCTTATCTCATCCAACACGGAGCCACGGAACGGCAAGAAAGCAAGGTTCTTTTCCTTCCCCTCGTCGATGGTCTCATTACGATATTTGCTCGAAATCACTTCATTTATCTGATGAACATTGTAGCCGTTCTTCCTAAAGCCCTTCCGTAGGTGCCTCAGCTCATGGGGCAGATTATCAGCTTCTGACATCGTTCTTATACGATGCACCTATGTTTGTAAGACAGTATGTTTCTCTGGCGGGTGATGATGGCTGATGGCGTGTAAGAACAGATCGGTGTGGGTGGGTCTTCTGTAGACGCTGTGGTCAAAGCATCAATTTTGTCTGCGAAGGACGGGGAGATCGAGGAAAGGCAATGTACTGTCGTTTTTTTCTGCCACCATGATACTGTTAATGCTGTTGAGATGTTCCAAAAACTCGTCAAATTTCTCACGTCCGTGAGGCCAAATGAAAAATGTGTTGTCAGCGTAGCGAAAGAAACAACTAGGCTTTCATGGCGCCATGTCTAAAGCAATATCCTCAAAATTCTCCATGAAGAGTCTTGCAAACAGCTGGAGCTAACGGGCTATGCATTGCAACGGCATTCATGTGATCGTAATACTGACCGTTTTACAGAAAATAAGAAGCCGTAGGAATGTGTCTGATGTGGTTCTGCTTATGAATATGCCTATCAAATATTCTTTGGATCTAATATCCCAGTTGTTTGTAAGTTACGTGGTCAATCTATTTAGCCACATTGAACGCCGAGTCAACGTATGCACATGTATGAGGTTCCCGCGAGCACCATTGACGTCACAGCCGGCAGCTCGTGTGTATATAAGGCTGTACCAGCAGCCCACTAGCAGACATACCACTTGAAAATGGGCAAGGAGTTCATTCACGGCATATTTGTACAATTTTAATCACTTGACGAGGATGGAACCCAAGAAGTTTTTATTCAATGTACCTGTTATTTCTGCATCTACATCGTGAACCAGAATTCTGTCTACAAAATTTCGGAAGTTCTTCAAGATTATCTTCCTGGTATTTTGGTTTCTTGTACACTATCTGATCAAAAGTATCTGGACATCTGTCAGTAGACATCACCGAGAGATTTATGCACCCTTCGCGTTTATGACGAAATGAACTCTGGTGGGGACACTTTCAGTGACGTGTCCGAATGTCTGCGGAGGAGTGGCACCGTATTCTCCCTCATAACCAGAAGCCAGAGAGGGTGGTGATGTTGGACGCTGTGGTGTGGACTGGAGCAGACGTTCTGACTTATCTGAAAGTTGTTCCACTATGCTCAGGTCGGGACTCTCGGCACGCCACTCCATTTCACAATTGTTACTGGTTGGTTGGTTGATTTGTGGGGACGGGGGGGGAGGGGAGGGGCAGGGTCGTAAGGGACCAAACAACAGGATCCTCAGTCCCTCGATCCAAGAGTGGTGCATCCAGAAGTGGAGACGTCCACCAATAACGTTTTCCGATTTAGTCGGGAGATTGATAACAGTATAAGTGAGATTTTGATCATTTTGGCTTTAGGAAACGTAAACGTACCAGAGAGGCAGTTGTAATGTATTCCGCTAGTGGGATGAGGAAAATAGCCTAAAAACTACATCCAGGCTGCCCGACGCACCAGTCCTCGTTGTTAGCCCTTTCGCTGCTACAGACTCGCTCTTTGCATTCCATGCTGAGGCGGCTTTTGTATGGCTGTACTGTGCCAAATTCTGGCGCCTGTGCTGGAGACAGGGCGGTCTGGCCTACATGAAATAATTATCATCCGGTTTTTCGAAAAGTACTAGGTGAAAAAATTTGATTTTTGCACATCTCAGAGTCTGATATATTCACTAGATAAAGAATTTAATTTATTTTCTTTAGCCATCATATACTCCTGGAAATGGAAAAAAGAACACATTGACACCGGTGTGCCAGACCCACCATACTTGCTCCGGACACTGCGAGAGGGCTGTACAAGCAATGATCACACGCACGGCACAGCGGACACACCAGGAACCGCGGTGTTGGCCGTCGAATGGCGCTAGCTGCGCAGCATTTGTGCACCGCCGCCGTCAGTGTCAGCCAGTTTGCCGTGGCATACGGAGCTCCATCGCAGTCTTTAACACTGGTAGCATGCCGCGACAGCGTGGACGTGAACCGTATGTGCAGTTGACGGACTTTGAGCGAGGGCGTATAGTGGGCATGCGGGAGGCCGGGTGGACGTACCGCCGAATTGCTCAACACGTGGGGCGTGAGGTCTCCACAGTACATCGATGTTGTCGCCAGTGGTCGGCGGAAGGTGCACGTGCCCGTCGACCTGGGACCGGACCGCAGCGACGCACGGATGCACGCCAAGACCGTAGGATCCCACGCAGTGCCGTAGGGGACCGCACCGCCACTTCCCAGCAAATTAGGGACACTGTTGCTCCTGGGGTATCGGCGAGGACCATTCGCAACCGTCTCCATGAAGCTGGGCTACGGTCCCGCACACCGTTAGGCCGTCTTCCGCTCACGCCCCAACATCGTGCAGCCCGCCTCCAGTGGTGTCGCGACAGGCGTGAATGGAGGGACGAATGGAGACGTGTCGTCTTCAGCGATGAGAGTCGCTTCTGCCTTGGTGCCAATGATGGTCGTATGCGTGTTTGGCGCCGTGCAGGTGAGCGCCACAATCAGGACTGCATACGACCGAGGCACACAGGGCCAACACCCGGCATCATGGTGTGGGGAGCGATCTCCTACACTGGCCGTACACCACTGGTGATCGTCGAGGGGACACTGAATAGTGCACGGTACATCCAAACCGTCATCGAACCCATCGTTCTACCATTCCTAGACCGGCAAGGGAACTTGCTGTTCCAACAGGACAATGCATGTCCGCATGTATCCCGTGCCACCCAACGTGCTCTAGAAGGTGTAAGTCAACTACCCTGGCCAGCAAGATCTCCGGATATGTCCCCCATTGAGCATGTTTGGGACTGGATGAAGCGTCGTCTCACGCGGTCTGCACGTCCAGCACGAACGCTGGTCCAACTGAGGCGCCAGGTGGAAATGGCATGGCAAGCCGTTCCACAGGACTACATCCAGCATCTCTACGATCGTCTCCATGGGAGAATAGCAGCCTGCATTGCTGCGAAAGGTGGATATACACTGTACTAGTGCCGACATTGTGCATGCTCTGTTGCTTGTGTCTATGTGCCTGTGGTTCTGTCAGTGTGACCATGTGATGTATCTGACCCCAGGAATGTGTCAATAAAGTTTCCCCTTCCTGGGACAATGAATTCACGGTGTTCTTATTTCAATTTCCAGGAGTGTATTTACTGCGCTGCCTCAAATTATGTGAAGCACTGAATGGAGTTTTAAAGAGTTAAGTAAAATAAAAACGCTTTGCGGGAGCTATAGGTATGGCTCATTTTAGCTCATACATTGCAGAAGATGAAAAGTAGATGAGGTATGGAAATTTTATTTAAAATTAAGAGTAGAAGAATATCTCATTTCGCTGTCGTACTATTGGGTTTTGTATCCATAGGACACTAGTACGCTACGCGCCCATTCATTTCCTTTGTAGCCTGCGCAACATATTTGTTTCTGTATACAGACTTCTAGAAAGGTCTACGTATTACCAAAACTATGTCCCCACAAACTTTTATTCAACTTAAACTCGTATGGTAACCTTTGACTAAACGGAACCTAATCTGAACTGAACTGTAACTGATATGAACACAATTTGTCTCATATTAAATGCACAACTGAAGTAAAGCAATTATCTGGTCCTAATCAAAATTTCCACTTACTTCGCGTCTTGACAACATTGTTTCAGATTTCTCGAAAGCATAACAGTAAATAGCAAGCAGGCAGCGGCTGAGCTAGATTTCTATTTCTAAATAAAATTACCAACCGTTGCATAGCAAGTGTAGTAATGCGTAATGATAAATAGAGGGATGGAGAAAGTAACTGTTGCTTTGAAACGATTTTAAAAACATAGAGTAAAGCTTCGCGTCATCTTCACACATAACATAGGTGTGAACAATACTATGCTTAACAAAGTGAAAAATTATTTTAAAAGGGTACAATATTAGCAGGCAATAACTATAAAACTAGAACAACTTAATGAATTAAAATGTTAATGCATCACTTAGGGAAGTGGGGATGGTCTTTCCCTCAGCTCTGAGGAAGTGAGCCAAGTTAACTAGCTTCCAGTAATCATTTCTAGAAGTTAGGTGCACAGAGCTGCAATCTTACCTCAAACTCCTTCTCTATTCAAAATTTATATTTCCTTCGCCTTTGAATGAACAGATCATATTCATTCAATGAAGTGGGGTGGTCTTTCTCTCGGCTCTGAGCAAATGAACCAAGTTAACTAGCTTCCAATTGTTTCTACAAATTAGATACGCAGTACTGCAGTCTTACCTCAGACTTCTATTTTACAATAATTAACATTATTCAAAATTTATATTTCTTACACCTTTCAATGAATATATCATATTCATCCTTCCTGTCCTTCACAACAAACCACAAATCAACACAGCACTACTGAATACGTCCATCACCTACCACACTTCAACTAACAATGCATCGGTCTGCGCAGAGGCAAAGACTGTGCCACCACAAGACCAAAGGTTGTTTAACAGTAACGTAACTTGCTCTCTTTCTCTGACGTGCATATCGACAACACATAAAAACCCAAATGACAAGACAACCTAAAACCTTGCGCATCTCTTATCGTGTGGTTATACCTCGTAAACGATTCAAGATATCTCAACGAGGTTTTCTGAAAGTGATAGCACGCAGTGAGGTATCCAAGTTACATGGTAAATACTTGAAAGCTTTTTATGCATGGAGGTCTGTAGGTAATTGTTCCACAGCAGTGAGAGGTCAGCGGCTTAGGACGAGTTCAGACGTCCACAGCACTGCAAAAAAAACCAAGTGACCCGCGCATACACGTCCACAGCGCTTGGGATACGTCGCAGCAGGACGTGTACACACACACACAGCAGGAAAAGGGTTCCGCCGGGCGGATTCGACCAACAACCGGCGCACCTGTCCGAGTCATGGCAGTAGCGGACTTAGACGGTCAGCGGCCGCCCGGCTAGCCGCGCGGTCTAACGCGCTGCTTCCCGAGCGGGAAGGCGTGTCGGTCCCCGGCACGAGTCCGCCCGGCGGATTAGTGCCGAGGACCGGTGTGCCGGCCAGCCTGTGGATGGTTTATCAGGCGGTGTTCCATCTACCTCGGCGAATGCGGGCTGGTTCCCCTTGTAACCTCCCCCTCACTTATCGACCTTAATGACAGTGAAAAATTAAACCGCGTGTACCTAATGGAAATTTGGGAAAAGCAATCGTCGCCGAAGTTAATCTGTCGGTAAAGAGGGAGGAAAAGGTTACATCTAAATGAAAGGAAAAATGCAAATGAAACTGGTGGAAATTAATTTTGAAAAGGGGTAAAGTTAATAAAGAAAGTAAATGTGCGGCCGTTACGTTAACAATTAACTAGCGGTAATTAGATACTTGAGATTTGGGGGAAATGACGGTCGCCAGTCCTACGGACAATTACTATAGTAACTGAAAAAGAAATGTTATTACACATGTAATTAGCACTAGAAGCGTGGCAACTGAAGGTTGACACGTGTAGTGTGAAAACTGAAAGTTTGTCAGAAGTAATAAATTTCGCTACACTCTGACTTAATATAGCAAAAGAATTAATAAAACCGGAAAATCGAAAGTTAATTTAGTGACTGAAGTTAATAGTGAGCTTTCTTTCTGAAGCACATCGAAATTCAGTAAAATACGGTTAGTCATGGACTACCTCAACAATCATTTCAAAAGCTACTTGAATCTACGCAATTTAGAAATAAGAGATTTAACTTTGAACTTGAATTAAATGATTCTGAACAATTAACAATAGTAAAATTTAGTATGTACCAAGCTGAGCTGCAGTCACAGGTAAGCTAAAATACGGTAACAAAACTCGCACTCTTAATTTGTGCTTGTGTAATCTAAATATTGTAGCCAGCTATGAATACCTTAACTGAACTTTGAAATTAAAGCAGTGAAATCTAATGATGCTGGCGTTTGAATTTCAAAGACAATCGGGCTCATTTCGGAAAAGGAAGGGACCCTGCTTGGCAATGCAATTGGGACAATGAGCAACAAAGTTTCATGCTAAGTTGCTGTAATTTTGTGATGCAACAATTTTAAAAGTTTGAAAAGCTGAGGTCTGCCATACAGTTCTAAAACTTCACGTGCTTCCAGTCCTCCTTGTTGGCTGATTGAAGGTTTGAAGCCGTCGATCGAGGAGGTGGCGACAGCCACTCATTGTCGGCCGTCGCTGTTGCAGAAGCTGGAAGTTGGCGCGCCTTCTTCTCGACACGGTCACCAGACGAAAAGGGGTCTTGATGTGTGCCAGCTAATGCTTCCCGTCCGCGACACCATGTCAGAAACTATCATCGCAAGTCGAGCGCAATTACTTGCTGCCAGACCCCGAAAGCGCGGCAACTCGCGGGAGCTTCACACAACACACCTGCTCCCCTGCACTACCCCAGCCAGACTCCCTCTGCCCCGCGCTCCACGCGGCAGAGTTAACACTACCAAATATCCTAAACACTTTCGTTCTCCACACGACCTATCGATGTATTCGTTCGATAGTATAGTTTTCCCTAGGCCAGACCCAGCGTAAAAATACAAATAATATTCACAAAACAAACCAATTATACATCGACATAAATGCATATATATACAAATAGTAAAGCAATTACAATATACAAAGACACAGAAATGTTATATCTTCAGGTAACAAATTAAGGAAGAAAATTTGCAGTGCAATAGATGGAAATTGAAGGATATGCATTTCCGGCGTTACACCCTTATTCCGCCTCAGTTACACAGTGTCAGCGATGGTTGCGCAAACACTGTTTCCACGTAAGCGTACACTGTAATTCCACAATTATTCCACCACCCTAACATTTGGGGTTACACTCGTCTGGTATGAGACGTACCAATGGAAGGGAGGGAAGGCTGGCTCGACTGGGAGCCGAGCCGCACAATAATCCTGGGTTCGGTGTGGGGCGGCAGTGGGTTGGATGGACTGCTATGGCCTGTTGTGGGCTTGTGAACCACTGAGCGCTAAGGCGGGACGAAGCCTCTCCGTCGTTTCTTGATCTCCAGTTTAATACAAGACGGTCGGCTGTCCAGGCAGGTGTTACTTTCAGTGGTGGTTTCCGACATCAAAATTAATTTTAAAAAATGGCCTTTACTATGTCACTGGCCCTAGTAGTTAGCAGTTGGCGGAAGAGCAGTAGTTAGGTCGCAGTACCGAAGTCGCTCAGGTTTTTAACCCGTGTTGGTGGAGGCGAGAGCTCGCGGCTGTGCCTGTGGCTTGGCCAGCCTCTGCGGCCAGACAGCCATCAGCCCCCTGCGAGTGAGCCGCCCGCGAACGTCCGCCAATCACGCCGGCCAAACAGTCCCTCCGCCGCCGCCGCCGCCGCCGCCGCCGCCGAGCCGCCACGCTCGTAAAATATGGCCGGCGCCGCCGCCGCCGCCCCCGCATCGATCCGCCGCTCCAAACCGCAGGAAACCCAGCGGACGCATTTCCCCGCGAAATCCCATCCACGTTGCTCTTCACTGGCTAACGACCAAGTTATCCACATATAGCCTAGCTTCCCCAGTATTGCACCTCTCGCTAGAATGCGGTCCCGCGGCGGTAACACTGAACAAAAACCTCTCGGGTTTACAGCCGCGTCAAGTGATTAAAATGGCTCTGAGCACTATGGGACTCAACTTCTGTGGTCATTAGTCCCCTAGGACGTAGAACTAGTTAAACCTAACTAACCTAAGGACATCACACACATCCATGCCCGAAGCAGGATTCGAACCTGCGACCGTAGCGGTCTCGCGGTTCCAGACTGTAGCGCCTAGAACTGCACGAGCACAAGTGATTAAAATTATACGAGCTTTCGGCCAAACACTCCTCAGTCATTGTCAAGTGATGTGATTGCCAGTGATCTGCTGGTACACCCCTTATATTCTCTAGCTGCCGGCTGTGACGTCACTTGTGCTCGCCACTTCGTCATACACTGAAGAGCCAAAGAAACTGGTACACCTGCCCAATATCATGTAGGCCACCCCCCCCCCCCCCCCCCCCCGAGAACGCAGAAGTGCCACAAAACTGAAGTGCCGCTGGACTCGTCTAATGTATCAAGTAGTGCTGGAGGGAATTGACACCATGAATCCTGCAGGGCTGTCCATAAATCCGTAAGAGTACAAGGGGGTGAAGACCTCTTCTGAACAGCACGTTGCAAAGCATCCCACATATGCTCAATAACGTTCATGTCTGGGAAGAATGGTGGCCAGCGGAAGTGTTTAAACGCAGAAGAGTGTTCCTGGCGTTACTGTATAGCAATTCAGGACATGTGGTGTGTCACATTGTCCTGCAGGACTTGTCCAAGTCCGTCGGAATACATAATAGACATGAATGTATGCTGGTGATCAGACAGGATGCTTACATATGTGTCACCTGTCAAAGTCGTATACAAACGTATTAGGGGTCCCAAATCACTCCAACTGCACACGCCCCACACCATTACAGAGCGTCCACCAGCTTGAACAGTCCTCTGCTGACATGCGGGGTCTATAGATTCATGAGAGCGTATCCATAGCCGCACACGTCCATCCACTCGGCACAATTTTAAACGAGACTCGTCCGACCAGGCAACATTTTTCCAGTCATTAACATTCCAACGTCGGTGTTTACGGGCCCAGACGAGGCGCAAAGCTTTGTGTAATGCAGTCATCAAGGGCACACGAGTGGGTCTTCGGCTCCGGAAGCCCATACAAATGATGTTTCTTTGAGTGGGTCGCACGCTGAGTCTTACTGATGGCCCAGCATCGAAATCTGCAGCAATTATCGGGGGGGGGGGGGGGGGAGTTGCACTTCTGTCACGTCGAACGATTCTCTTCGGTCGTCGTTGGTCCCGTTCTTGGAGGATCTTTTTCCGGCCGCAGCGATGCCGGAGATTTGATGTTTTACCGGATTCCTGATATTAACGTTACACTCGTGAAATGGTTGTACGGGAAAATCCCCACTTCATCATTACCTAGGAGGCTCTGTGTCCCATCGCTCGTGCGCCGACTATAACACCACGTTCAAACTCACTTAAATCTTGATAACGCGCCATTGCAGCAGCAGTAACTGATCTAACACCTACGGCAGACATTTGTTGTCTTGCATAGACGTTGCCGACTGCTGCGCCTTATTCTGCATATCTCTGTATTCGAATACGCTTGCCTATACCACTTTGTTTGGCGCTTCAGTGTGTATTGGCGTCCGTTGAATCGGAGTTCGATGTGACATCTTTAACTTCGCGATCGCTGGATCCCACGCCGCGCTGAGACGCAGGTCGTAGGCTCTGTTAAGTGTGTTAGTGGTCATTTTCATTTCAGTGCCTTCATTACTTACACAGTCCCAGAAGGTGTCAATGCGAGTCACGACACAGGCATCGCCAAAAATCATCCGGTGACCGTTTTCTAAAGCATGCACAACCAAAGCGGATTTCTTAGGATAGCGTAGGCGATAGAATCTCTTACTCGTATGCTCCTTCCTGCATTGTTCCTCAGTACATACTGTTTGTCTTGCAAGGTATCTTGTAGACCCCCAGCTGTTCTGAGACCTGCTGCGTCTTTAATTGGTCTCAGTCATTGATGGACTTTTGTAGGAGGCCTGAAGATCGATTTGACCTTGTGCCTTTTCACCAGGCGTCTTATCTCATCCAACACGGAGCCACGGAACGGCAAGAAAGCAAGGTTCTTTTCCTTCCCCTCGTCGATGGTCTCATTACGATATTTGCTCGAAATCACTTCATTTATCTGATGAACATTGTAGCCGTTCTTCCTAAAGCCCTTCCGTAGGTGCCTCAGCTCATGGGGCAGATTATCAGCTTCTGACATCGTTCTTATACGATGCACCTATGTTTGTAAGACAGTATGTTTCTCTGGCGGGTGATGATGGCTGACGGCGTGTAAGTACAGATCGGTGTGGGTGGGTCTTCTGTAGACGCTGTGGTCAAAGCATCAATTTTGTCTGCGAAGGACGGGGAGATCGAGGAAAGGCAATGTACTGTCGTTTTTTTCTGCCACCATGATACTGTTAATGCTGTTGAGATGTTCCAAAAACTCGTCAAATTTCTCACGTCCGTGAGGCCAAATGAAAAATGTGTTG
Organism: Schistocerca nitens; assembly: GCF_023898315.1. NCBI lineage: Eukaryota > Metazoa > Arthropoda > Insecta > Orthoptera > Acrididae > Schistocerca > Schistocerca nitens. Next base: position 101,716,859 of record NC_064620.1, on the reverse strand, counting down.
TCAGCGTAGCGAAAGAAACAACTAGGCTTTCATGCGCCATGTCTAAAGCAATATCCTCAAAATTCTCCATGAAGAGTCTTGCAAACAGCTGGAGCTAACGGGCTATGCATTGCAACGGCATTCGTGTGATCGTAATACTGACCGTTTTACAGAAAATAAGAAGCCGTAGGAATGTGTCTGATGTGGTTCTGCTTATGAATATGCCTATCAAATATTCTTTGGATCTAATATCCCAGTTGTTTGTAAGTTACGTGGTCAATCTATTTAGCCACATTGAACGCCGAGTCAACGTATGCACATGTATGAGGTTCCCGCGAGCACCATTGACGTCACAGCCGGCAGCTCGTGTGTATATAAGGCTGTACCAGCAGCCCACTAGCAGACATACCACTTGAAAATGGGCAAGGAGTTCATTCACGGCATATTTGTACAATTTTAATCACTTGACGAGGATGGAACCCAAGAAGTTTTTATTCAATGTACCTGTTATTTCTGCATCTACATCGTGAACCAGAATTCTGTCTACAAAATTTCGGAGGTTCTTCAAGATTATCTTCCTGGTATTTTGGTTTCTTGTACACTATCTGATCAAAAGTATCTGGACATCTGTCAGTAGACATCACCGAGAGATTTATGCACCCTTCGCGTTTATGACGAAATGAACTCTGGTGGGGACACTTTCAGTGACGTGTCCGAATGTCTGCGGAGGAGTGGCACCGGATTCTCCCTCATGACCAGAAGCCAGAGAGGGTGGTGATGTTGGACGCTGTGGTGTGGACTGGAGCAGACGTTCTGACTTATCTGAAAGTTGTTCCACTATGCTCAGGTCGGGACTCTCGGCACGCCATTCCATTTCACAATTGTTACTGGTTGGTTGGTTGATTTGTGGGGACGGGGGGGGGGGGGGAGGGGAGGGGCAGGGTCGTAAGGGACCAAACAACAGGATCCTCAGTCCCTCGATCCAAGAGTGGTGCATCCAGAAGTGGAGACGTCCACCAATAACGTTTTCCGATTTAGTCGGGAGATTGATAACAGTATAAGTGAGATTTTGATCATTTTGGCTTTAGGAAACGTAAACGTACCAGAGAGGCAGTTGTAATGTTGCAGTTGATAGTGGAAGTAAGAGTGAAGAAAAATCAAGACACATTCATAGGATGTGTCGGTCCGGAAAAAGCGTTCGATAATGTAAAATAGTGCAAGTTGGTCGAAATTCTGAGAAAAATATAGGTAAGCTATAGGCAAAGAAGGGTAACAGACAGTCTGTACGAGAAATAAGAGGGATTAACAAGAGTGGAAGACCAAGAACGAAGTGAACAAATGAAAAAGAGTTTAAGGCTCTTCAGTCTATGATTAAGTTCCCAGGTGGAGGGATGTCAATGTTAATATTCGCTGAGTGAATGTGAAGAAGAATTGCAGGGTCTGCTGAATGGAATGAGCAGTATAATGGGTATAGAATATGGATTGGGAGTAAATCGAAGAACGAAGAAAGTTTTGAGAAGCAGCAGTAATGAGAACAGCGAGGCATTTAACATTAGGATTGGTGATCACGAAGTATATGAAGTTAAGGTATTCTGCTACATGGGCAGCAAAATAGCCCATGACGGACGGAGGAAGGAGGACATAAAAAGCAGACTAGCACTGGCAAAAAGGCATTCCTGGCTAAGGTAAAGCTACTGTTATAGGCCTTAATTTGAGGAACAAATTTCTCAGAATGTCCGTTTGGAGCACAGCGTTGCACGGTAGTGAAACATGAACTGTGGGAAAGTCGGAACAGAAGAGAATAGAAGCATTTGAGAGATGTTGAAAATTAAGTAGACTGATAAGGAACGAGGAGATTCTGTGCAAATCGAAGAGGAAAGGGATATGTGGAAAACACTGACAAGAAGTAGGGACAGGATCGTATGACGTCTGCTAAGGCATCAGGGAATAGCTGTAGAGTAAAAACTGTAGAGGAAGACACATATTGGAAAAGATCCAACAAATAATTGAAAACGTAGGCTGCAAGTGGTACTCTGAGATGAAACGGCCGGCACAGAAGAGTAATTCGTGGCGAGCAGCGTCAGAACAGTTAGGACGACTCAAAAATACTAAAAACGTAATGGCCATCAAATTTACCGCCAATAATGAAAGCTACCTGAACAAAAAAGGGTTGTCTGCAGGTGGCGTCCGCAGGGTTCTGTATGCGACGGGAAACGTTCCACTCACACCTTTCCCACCCCTAACCCATTACTCTCAAGAGCGCCCGCTACTGAACAGAGAGCGACATCTAGAACAGAAACTTGGGTGTGGCAGGAAGGAGGCTAACCGAATCTCAAAGCGATTAAAACAGTGGAAAATGGGGATGAAAAAGTAGTCCGGTCAATGAGGTAGCGTCGGGGAACCGCCAGACCTAGCATACAGTGGGAGACCCACCATCCCCAAGAACCCTGCCCCTGCTCTGGAGGTAGGTTACAACCTCGTAACTGAGAGTGAAAACCCCTTTCATGGACAAAACTGAGAACCGGGTCAACCATCCGCTGATTCAGAAAGTGCTTTGATATGCAACTTCCTGGCAAATTAAGACTGTGTATGGCGGACCGATATTCGAACTCGGGATCTTTGCTTCTTGTAGGCAAGTGCTCTACCGTCTGAGTTACCCAAGCACGACTGACTACCCCTCCTCACAGCTTTACTTCCGCCAGCGCCTCGTCTCCTACCAAATGGTTCAAATGGCTCTGAGCACTATGGGACTCAACTGCTGAGGTCATTAGTCCCCTAGAACTTAGAACTAGTTAAACCTAACTAACCTAAGGACATCACAAACATCCATGCCCGAGGCAGGATTCGAACCTGCGACCGTAGCGGTCTTGCGGTTCCAGACTGCAGCGCCTTTAACCGCACGCGTCTCCTACCTTCCAGACTACACAGAAACTCTCCTGCGAACCTTGCAGAACTAGCATTCCTATCCGTGAATCGTCCGCTTATATTAGAAGCAAGGAGTCACGAATATTGTTGTCCACAAACCACTGCCTCACACAATCTGCTTTATGACAGGATGCACTGTAACGCTGATGCAAACAGTTATCGTTTCCGAACTGCTCCTCTACCGTAAGCACTACACAAAGCTGTAAAATGTTTTCATATTATTCTGCAATTAGCGTTATCTTAAACACAATATGGGACTACACTAGGATTTTTGATATTTTAAAAATATCGTGAATCCGATAAATAGATATTTAAATAATTATCTTTATCGGCTCTCTATATATCAATAAAGTATCGATACGTCGGCGGAAAAAATATCGACGTACCTTCATACAAAAGTATCGGCGGCACATTGTAAACGAGTTCAAAATAATTCAAACGGCTCTGAGCACTATGGGTTTTAACTTGATGTCATCAGCCCCCTAGAAATTAGAACTAATTAAACCTAATTAACCTAAGGACAACACACACATTCATGCCTGAGGCAGGATTGGAACCTGCGACCGTAGCGGTCGCGCGGTTCCAGACTGAAGCGCCAAGGACCACTCGGCCACAACGGCCGGCTGTAAACGAGTAGCACAGATGCAAAAGCCGCTAACTGCATGATAAGTGAAACTAAGATAATCGCGAATTTACCCGTCCCATCCAAATTATTAAAGTTAAAGACTTCGGCCGGCTGCTGTGGCCGAGCGGTTCTAGGCGCTTCAGCCCGGAACCGTGCTGCTGCCTCGGGCATGGCTGTGTGTGATGTCCTTAGGTTAGTTAGGTTTAAGTAGTTCTAAGTCTAGAAGACTGATAACCTCAGATGTTAAGTCCCATAGTGCTTAGAGCCATTTGAACTATTTTTTTAGACTTCATTTCTTTTCTAAAAATATGTAAAAAATAATTAATTTCACTGTATTAATGGTTGAAATCTGCGATTGGGTGTTATACTTTAAAATCTTAAGTGAAATATTGACTTAGGGGTTTCTGCACCTGATATATCCAGTTAGCGGGTTTTGCAAAAGTATCGATCCAATTACAAAATAAACATTCAGTTGCAAAATTCGCTATTCGCTGATGTGTTAGGAGTGACAGAAGAGTGGAAGGTAATTATTACGAATATAAACAGAATACGTTTTATTTCAGTTTTATTTCAAAGAGAAGTCTGAACATTTTACTAAATTGGCATATAAAAATACAAAGGTTTCATTATTTTTCTGGGAAAAACTGACTTACGTAACGTCAAAAAGAGGACAAATATGAATGTTCAACAGTACGTTTTTTTTTTTAAAAATACGCCATCGCATTTTTTGAGATATTGTAGAAAATAAAATAAGCTCGAAATTGCATCTTAGTAAATCATCGAAAAATTTTTAGAAAATAACAAAATTGGCGGGAAGTTGCATCTTAGTTAAAACAACGACAAAAATTCCAGAAAATGAAATTAGCTGAAAATTGCTTTTAAGTGACATCGACCTCAACACTGCCCATCAACTCAGAATCTTTTCTGGCTTCTTCAGTCGCAGGAGCGACTCTACGGTTGCCTTCCTGGTCATCTAACGCCTCGTTATAGAATTTGAGTTTGTCGTTGGTACCCAGTCTTCAGCAAAATGCAGCTCCAAATGCCTTTTGACGTCTCCGAGTTTGACTTCTGAAATTCCTACACCGCCTGTGATAGGTGTTGGGTCAAAGTGCTCTTCCACTCTCCAGCTTCAAAGCTGTAGAAGGACTCTCCAGGAACTGGACATATCTTCTGGCTTTTGCTTTTCGTGAACACGATTTCTTTGGCTTTTTGAATCCGGAAATGTCAATTACCAGTAACTTTCACTAGTCCTTCCACATATGTCGTAACAGTAAGTGCCAACATTGTTTTCAGTGCATAACGTTCCTTTGTTACAGCACGGCACGGGTTCCAAGTTGTAAGATTTTTAACGGAGTTCAACCACCTTAACGTAAGACAGGCTGTTTACGCCACAATTAACGGCGGATCTGGAAGCACTGTGACGCAAGACAGACGGGCAGCACAGCCTGCAACTCTGCAGTAGCTGAGTGAGAGAGAGCACACGCAGCAGGAAAACAGAGAAGGACAGTGACTAAGCAAAATAACACGCACGCTCGTTCGCGCTTCTGAATGCCACAAGAAGCAATAACCACAGCTAGGATAAACACTCATAGACCAATTTAGCTAGCTGCTAAGAGAGAATTAAGGGCAGCGGAATAACGAGGCCACATGCGGCCATCGGAAGTAAATCTCACGTTACAAAACTACGGAGAGCTCTTTAAAGCCGGCTGGTGTGGCCGAGCGGTTCTAGGCGCTGCAGTCTGGAACCGCGCGACCGCTACGGTCGACTTGGTTCAAATGACTCTGAGCACTATGGGACTTAACTTCTAAGGTCATCAGTCCCCTAGAACTCAGAACTACTTAAACCTAACTAACCTAAGGACATCACACACATCCATGCCCGAGGCAGGATTCGAACCTGCGACCGTAGCGGTCGCGCGGTTCCAGACTGTAGCGCCTTTAACCGCTTGGCCACCACGGCCGGCGGTCGCCTTGGGCATGGATGTGTGATGTCCTTAAGTTAGTTAGGTTTAAGTAGTTCTAAGTTCAAGGGACTGATTATCTCAGAAGTTAAGACGCATAGTGCTCAGAGCCATTTGAACCATTTGAACCAGCTCTTTAAATAGAGGAGCCCCAGCTCCAAGTAGGGAGATCGGTTCAGGTCAATGGGAACGACGGAGTCCGTGCGATAACATTTCGATCCGTGACCATGTTATTTCAGTAAGTCACGTCTCAGATCAACCAGCGCAGTACCAGCCAGCCTTGGAGTGTCGCAAAGCTGAACTCCAATGACGAACTTCATTCTGTGTCACACCAACCACTACTGATGGGAGAGCTGATGAACTATCAGTAGCACTGCAGTACCAGGTGGAACGGGAGATGACGACCAGGCCGGCAGTACTGGGTTCAACGCCTGCCGCCTACACCACACCGTGGATGGGGTGGTCCAGGGAAGAAGAGCTACGGAGCGGGATCGAGTACACTTCCTCAGCAGGTAGCAGCTATCCACGCTGTATCAGGCAGAGCTAAGCATTCGAACCGAAGCAAGAGGAACGACGTCTCGCTAGGACGCAGGAGCAAGGACTGGCGCAGCGTCCGTCAGCGAGAGTCTGTCCGTGAGCAGGGCCGCAGGCAACTGCGATCAACAGTGCACCTCCCTTTGTTAAGTCGTCACAATAAACGATTCATGAATAATCATATTTTCCTAGGACCACGAGCGACTCCAGACGATTCCTGATATCGTGCAGGGGCGTCATCCGCTCGGCCCTCTAGTATGATAAAAAAATTAGGTTAAATATATTTGAATTTTGTTTTTCAATTTTAATCTGATATATATATATATATATATATATATATATATATATATGTGTGTGTGTGTGTGTGTGTGTGTGTGTGTGTGTGTGTGTGTGTGTTCCCAGTTTGGCACAGCTATGCCACAGGAAACAGGAAAGCGGTCGAAGGCGTCCGTCTTCTGGTCGGCTCCTGATCGTTGTCAGAAGAAGGCTACTTTTTGATTACGCAAAGTCTTCTATTATTTGGGAAAGAACAACCCGGATTTCTTTACGTAATCAGTATGAAGTTTATAATCACCTAAGGGACCTTTAACAATGAACAATAAAAAATTGCATTTGCAAATGAAATGATTAATAAATGGGGCAGCTATGAGCAGTATAGAAGACAAGGAGCGGCCTTCTGTCTACGACCAGGATGCCGCAGTATTCTCTGTTGTAGTAAAGGTTGTTTGATGTTTACAAAAATAATATGACATGGAGGTAAAAAAAATAAGGAAAAGAATAGAATAAGAAATCTGTTAACACTAAATATATTCAAACAATTCTCACTAGCAAATTAGGGCTTATTTATAAACAGTATAACTTACATAAGTAATTTTCTAACTGTAGGTGCGATCAGATTTCAGCCTGCCCTGTGCTGTATCCTTGGTTCACGTTTTTGTCACAAATTAAAGTCATTACTTTTCTCCTTCGTTAAAGTCAATTCTTGCACTGTTCAACACTTTATAACAATAACTCGCCGATTTACAGTTTCGAACATAAATTACTTGAATTATATTAATTAATAATGTTGTCTGCACGCTGGCAAGACCGCTCACTTTTACAGCTTAAAGTCGACCTTCTTTTCTTTTTCACATTACAAACAGAAGTAAATTAAAATCTGAAGATCTAAAAAAGTTTTTTACTGTCATCTTTTATTTAGATCGAAGCAGAACGTCAGTTCAGCTTCTGTTAAAATGTTTCTTTGACTGCGCAATCGATGTATTAGCGTCCGCGCTAGATGTGCATCTTTACAGTTATTTAAATTATATAAAACAAATGTCTTTCAAAGAATATGTCTCATCTCATAAGTTGATCATTTAATATACAGATAGGTGAATGCCTTTCCAAGGGTACTGACAGCTTTTATACTATGGAAATCCCAATAATATTACAGCCCCTCTGTAGCTTTAATAATACTTTTCATGTTCCTACCTTTCTGTTTTGGAAACGTTTCTTTTCCCCTGATCAGGACGCCTCTCCATTTTCCGGGACGAACCGGCGCTCTCGGTTTCGTTCTGGTCATTTGCAGCTACAACGATGGCTTCGACGTCTTGCAGAATTCCCGCTATTTCAATTTGTATGTAAAATCTTATGGGACTTAACTGCTAAGGTCATCAGTCCCTAAGCTTACACACTACTTAACCTAAATTATCCTAAGTACAAAGACACACACACCCATGCCCGAGGGAGGACTCTAACCTCCGCCGGGGCCAGCCGCACATTCCATGACTGCAGCGCCCCAGACCGCTCGGCTAATCCCGCGCGGACTATTTCAATTACTCCCCTTCGTTTGTACTGTCTTCTGCATTTAAACCGCCCACAAAACCACTTATTTTCTTCAAAACACTCAAGAAAATACTTCAACAAACATCCCACTGATCAGCTGAACTGTGCTTACCAACGTATATTCCGACAACGCATCGATAGTGAGAGCTTCATTGTTGCGTACGCGTTCGCTACAGTGCAGCTCTGAATAAGAAAAATATCCCTTCTAATCGTCACAAATTGAAAGGTAACTTTGAATGTCTAGATTAGTAAATCTGATCCGGACATGGCACGACAACTGCCGTGCCTGTTGAACTTGGCGGATTTTGCAAACGTTGGATATTTAGCGGTCTTTGCACCCGAAGACAACGTGCAGTTAGCGGCTTTTGCATCCGAACGCCATTTTCTGCACCAAATTTCAACGTTTTATAGCGGGTTTTGCACCATGAAACCCATTCCATCGTGTAGGCACTGTAAAAATCTGTACGGTAGAGTGCTCAACTCAAAATCGACAAAACATACATTTATCGGATTTTGCATCTGAGCTACTTAAATATACTGCCTGTCTTAGAGCTGTATATTTAAGTATTGATTTATTATTAGATAGTCTATAAATCAGCAAGCCTAGAATCCTGCCTATCCAAGAACTGAAAGGAAAACAATGCACGTTCACGCTTGGGGAACCACTTTGCCAGAGACTGCAGTATGTGATATATATATATATATATATATATATATATATATATATATATATATATATATATATATATATATATGTGTGTGTGTGTGTCTGTCTGTCTGTCTGTCTGTGTGTATCATCTATTTTTGACAAAGGCCGTGTTGGCCGAAAGCTTATCGTGTGACAGTCTTTTGGTTGTGCCTATCTGCGACTCATCATCTCCGCTATATGGTGAGTAGCAACTTCCCTATTCATAATATTGTTACATTCCATCAAATGGTTCAAATGGCTCTGTGAACTATGGGACTTAACATCGGATGTCATCAGTCCCCTAGAACTTAGAACTACTTAAACCTAACTAACCTAAGGACAGTACACACATCCATACCCGAGGCAGGATTCGAACCTGCGACCGTAGCGGTCGTGGGGTTCCAGACTGAAGGCCCTAGAACGGTTCGGCCACACCGGCCGGCTACATTCCATCCTGGATTTTCCTAGTATAATGAATGAAGTAGTTTGCAGCTGCCTGCGTTGATTCGAAGGCCACTAGAGACCAAAACAGATCAAAACAGTTTATCTAGCGTCATGGGATCCAAGCTCAAGTCATTGTACACAACAGCAAACAAGTAATCTGGTATGTATCGAAATCCACCAGCAACACTAGGTTTCATCGATAAGTGAGTCTCTAGGAGCTTGATAATCCGATGTGATCTGGAACGGCCGTTACTGATCACTTGTTGTACTTGCGTGCACCTCTTGTGCTCCGAGTGTCTCCTAGCATGAGCCATTGTGTCTTTCTAGCGCCTCCTAGCTCAGAGAGCGATTATGTCAGCGACTGGGTTGGTGCATGGTTCGTAGCGCTTTTCCATAAATTTGATAAACACCACAGATACACGTAAAATAGACTTAAATCATCAATAATATGTTCTCCTTCACTATTTACAACAGTCGGCCAACGCTGACGTAACTTTCCGATTCTGCTAATCTACGAAATCACGTTGTTCGAGTCATGCTCAGAGCGTGTTTTCATCCAGCAAGGAAGTTCCTAAAAAGGTTTTTCGATAGAGAGTGGAAAAGGTAAAAATCTGAGATCACAAGGTCAGGTGAATACGTTGGGTGCCAGAAGACTTCCCAACTCCACTCCCTTATAGCATTTTTTGGCTGTGTAGCGTAATGCGGGCAGGTGTTATCGTGGGGTAGCATCATTTCATGTAGTCTTCCTGGTCGTTGTTCTTGGACTGCGCCTGCAAGACACCTTAGTTGTTGTTGACAACAACGAATGTCAGCAGTGATGGCTAAACATCGGAGAAGGAATTCGTAGTACACCACACCGCCACTATTCCGCCAGATGCATAACATTATCCTTTGTGGACATCTACATCTACATTTATACTCCGCAAGTCACCCAACGGTCTGTGGCGGAGGGCACTTTACGTGCCACTGTCATTACCTCCCTTTTCTGTTCCAGTCGCGTATGGTTCGCGGGAAGAACGACTGTCTGAAAGCCTCCGCGAGCGCTCGAATCTCTCTAATTTTACATTCGTGATCTTCTCGAGAGGTATAAGTAGGGGGAAGCAATATATTCGATACCTCATCGAGAAACGCACCCTCTCGAAACCTGGACAGCAAGCTAGACCGCGATGCAGAGCGCCTCTCTTGCAGAGTCTGCCACTTGAGTTTGCTAAACATCTCCGTAACGCTATCACGGTTACCAAATAACCCTGTGACGAAACGCGCCGCTCTTCTTTGGATCTTCTCTATCTCCTCCGTCAACCCGATCTGGTACGGATCCCACACTGATGAGCAATACTCAAGTATAGGTCGAACGAGTGTTTTGTAAGGCACCTCCTTTGTTGATGGACTACATTTTCTAAGGACTCTCCCAATGAATCTGAACCTGGTACCCGCCTTACCAACAATTAATTTTATATGATCATTCCACTTCAGATCGTTCCGCACAGTTAATAACATTAACGCTTCCAAAATATATAAAAAACAAATTTTACAAATTTCTGCCGGTTAACTTACGGCAAATACACACGCTCGCCAGGTAGGACTTGCGAACTATTACAACATTCTCCTTTCAAGGCAACAATTTCTACCCGTAATGAAATGGCAAAGTTTTGCATGGCAAGAAAACACACTAATAACCAAGTACCTGTATAAAACACATAAGCACGTTGAGTAAAAGCCTTAAAAGGTACTGAATTGGAAAAAAACACACAACAGTTTTTGCTGACTAGAAACAATATAAAAAAAATCCACTACGGCGTACATGAACAGCCTTGCTTGATTATAGCCAAATATACTGAAAAGCCCCCTTTGAACAATTATACATGACTGTGCTTAAACTGACACACAATATTTTTGGCGCAACGCAAGCTGACTTTCAATAATCCCTACAAGAGAATGGCCCTGAATAAATTAACCTATATGTTTCACAAATCACTTTCTCACAAAAATCCGCCATCTCACTTCCCCACATCCACCACTGCTGGCGGCTCACCTCCAACTGCGCAACGCTACTCGCTGTTCACATCCAGCTGCCCAACACTACAATGGCAGACAACACATAGAACAGCCAGTGATTTTCATACAGAGCGCTACGTAACGTTGCCAATAAGAAAACATAAACAGCCTACTTACATAGCCCCCATGCTCCCCACAAAAAATGTTACAAATTGTTTTGGGCAGTGGCCAATACAGATTTGAAAAAAATTTTTCGTAATTACAATAACAAAGAAATCAAATGCACACACTTATTGATACAATGTTGGTCAAAAGCTAAAATTTTCTGACAGTCCATAAAGACAGTCCTGATCATTCATCACAGTAAAACTGCCGTTTCTTTTCTCAAAGTCTGAGCAGTAAAAGACAATCCACACGGAAGTAGTGGGTTTCCATGCAGTCTTGAGGAAGTAGTGTTGTCCTTCCAACGGAAAGACAGTGCTTACTCTTGGCATGCAGACAGGTAATGGGCCACAACAGAGCAAACCCACCGCAGAGTCCGTCGAAGTTTTGAAGAATATTGGTAGGCAGGTCATCACAGAGCAGACCCACTATAGTCTTGGTAGAGATTGTGGTATTGGTGCGCCACCAGAGGTGCAGACCCACTGCAGTCCTTGTAGAAATAATGGTATTAGTGGGTCAACAAAGGGGCAGACCCACTGTAGTCCTTGTAGAGACGGCCAGCAGCCATCTATTGCGACTGTGCAGGTGCACAATCACCATCGAAGAGTCTTGCGGACAATATAGCAAGTCCATAAACCACCACTTGTGCACTCACTAAGTTTTTTTTCTAATTGTCCTTAGAACCAGCAATGCCGTTAACCAGTCCCTTGCTGAATTATTAACAAACGTGCAAACACTATCGGTCCCTACTTCTCACATATTGTCCATATACTATGACCAACAGAAACGTGTGCAATGAAATGGAACTTACAAGTTAATAATATGATGAACTGGTGTCAATTACAATTTTATAACATACAATTACAAAGGTACAAAATACATCATTAAAGAACATAAAAATACAGATAACATTTGTAGTACAGGCTTTACAAAAGAATCGAAATAACATATACATCAGTGTTACGGGAATTATGACATGAGCACATACATAAAAGATCAGAATAACTTTCGAAACATCAACTTCACACATGACCATTAAAACAGATTAAATAATGTCTAAGCATCTTTACAAAGTAAATAACATATTATTAGAAAAATTCCACAACATAACTCATATCATCTAAACACATAAAGACGGGAAAGACACAAATATAAATAGTGTAATAACACATAAATACAGGACAGGGTTTGTAATCAGTGTGACCTTTGGTACTGCAGTCCAACCGAAAACTTCATTCCATAGATCTTTCCTCTTATTTCAACATTTGTTCCCACCATAAAAATCCTATCCAAGCATGCTTTCTATATTTATATGTTCACATATTTCTTACCTCATTATTTATTTTCCATTATCTTACCTCATCATATATTTCCAAGAAAATCCTACCTAAACCTGTTGTCCCTAAACCCTACTTTTTTGGTCATATCCTCTTTCAAAATACTTTTTCGGCCAAACCATTTTATTATAGCTTCTCAATGCATTTGTTCCAATTCATCACAGCTCGTTCTCTTATATAGCCTACCCCATCTTAAGCTAACTTAAATCTACTGAGCTCAGATGCTAAACTAAGGGACGAGGCAATGCAGCAGCACAAAACAACTTATACAAACAGCAATGGAAAAAAATGGAAATTGTCAAAGCAAGCTGCAGTAAATCTAAATTACCAAGCAATGCAACATTACAACTAATATGAGCCAATGTGCAGCAACAAGAAAAATAAATCAGTAGTTCAAATGGCTCTGAGCACTATGGGACTCAACTGCTGAGGTCATTAGTCCCCTAGAACTTAGAACTAGTTAAACCTATCGAACCTAAGGACATCACAAACATCCATGCCCGAGGCAGGATTTGAACCTGCGACTGTAGCGGTCTCGCGGTTCCAGACTGCAGCGCCTTTAACCGCACGGCTAAATCAGTAGTAAAACTAGCTTAACAGGGTAATACAAAGTGAAATTTAGTAGCACTATGCCTGGCAAACAGCAGCAGAAAATGTAATAACTTATATCTAAACATGACAAAGCTCAAGCAAAAAAAAAAATATTAGACTAAAGATGGCCATGTCTAATACCTATGTCACATCTTAATACTAGAGCGATGCATCACAAAAACTTACTCTGCAAGAAAGTTACCAAGTCATTAAAAAAATTATTTATGCAATTCCTGTGAAGGGAAATGTCTATTTGTGCTCTCTTTTCTAAGAAAGTATATGAGAAACGTATTCTTTACTGGGTCTGTAGACAGAAAATAGTGATATTAGTACATCTATTAAATTTTATAATAACCAATGCTGCAGTGCAGCTAGAAAATAGATATTAAAGAAAATGAGCAAATATGTACAAAGGAAGGCATGAAACATCATTCATTAGACATATGGCATTTCATAAGGTAGTAAAAAAAATCTTTCAACTAGAAAGACAGTAGTCATAATCAGGTGTATAGACATAAAATATTTCTCTTCATTTCATTAGATATTTCAGTAAATATCATAAATTAAGAGCTCCACAGTGTAATCATAAGTTTTCAAGTTTGAGTGTGCCGTATTTGTGATTCTTTCTACAAAGAAATGTCAATAGCGAGGATAATGGCCTCCTTTTTTTTACCTGTGCCTCTGAAAAGGCACACACTAATGGCTTTTTCTCCAGGCATCTGACACAGCTGGCCACTCAAGACGCATTACGTCAAGGTCACTTGGCTTTCTTACCGAAATATTTACGACAGCAGTTTCCGCTACAGTGACAGTCTCATATAAAAATATAAAAAATTTCACAGGTCGAGAATTTGTGTTGCAAATGTGTAGAAACAAAATCCTATGAATATAACAGTGTTCAATAATTTTTCGTCGGCATTGTGATACATTCGCGCATTTACACACATTTAATAACTCTTAAAGTACGTTTCTTGGTTTCCAACATCCTTTTTCACAAACCAGAGTCCCTAACCACTACTCATTATTCCTTACCTTATTACACATATACGTATTCGTCGACACTTCTTCAATATTTCATCATAATAAATACATATCATAATAAACATTCCTCAACAGCATAATACACATCGTTGTCGTAATAATAACATCATAACACCTCAGTCAAATCTCAAAAACGTCGTAGCTTCCTGCAATAATTTCAAAACCTAAAAAGAAAATTCTCTGCTCATTTCAGTAGTGTTATCTACCTCACACGTACTTTAAAAATCATGCTCCCTTACCAAATACATCATTCAAAGCTCCCATAGTATCACAATGGTTCTGAAAAAATATGAACAGTTCACAAAGTACAGACAAAATACAATTTCATAAGTGTGAAGTTACCCAACTGTGTAATTGTGTAAACATGTGTCACTGATGTAGTAAAAAAATGTTTATCTCTCATTTAAAGATCAGATAGCTGTGTAATTTGTGTGTTAGAGAAATATGGTATCGATGTGTAAAGTTGTATAAGCAAATACCATATTAGCTAGGGCTCCTTGTGCTTGCCAAACACATGGTACACAAAGTAAACTTTTACCCCCCTGAGGATTAATGTTATTATACCCTCAGGTGTTACAGATTACAGCAATGGAATGAAATGTATCACGGAAAACCTTTGTAATTATTGTCCTCTGAAAACTAAGTGCTTCAGAAGTCAATGTACTTACCTCATGATAAACAAAAGTGAAATGCTATGCGTATAGATATCGCGGTTATTACATACATTAACGTGATCAAGAATGTACTATACTGTAACGTATTGTTGTGCTACGAAAAAGGCTGTCACTTTGTAGCTATACCACAGAAGTTACTACTAAAACATGTTTTACTTTCCAGAATAATTCAGAAAAACTGTGCAGATATGAAACAGAAACACCGCAAAAGCAACATTGTAAATTGTCACTCATTAGTAGCGTCATGATAAAATCGTGTAGCTGTCACATAAACTAACCACTGTGTCGTCTGTTCACTCTAACAATGCATTCGCAATTACTTTTCTAAGTTACCTATGTTCTTGACTGGATAGTTAGTTAGCTTTAAAACATAGTTGCATGTTAACAGTTTGTAAGTGTGACAAAGAGTACTAGTAACATGAAGTGAAAAATTTTATAGCACAGACTAAGTTAAAAAGCAGATTATCTCTCAATAAATGGTTTTACATGTGAAATATGGTGTAACCCTTTGCTCTTCCTAGTACGCAGAGTTTCAACATTAACGAAATTATCATGTGGTATACGTCGGTAAAGAATACTGGAATTTTTCTCAAGATTAGCGTCTATGTTATTTTTCCCTGAGCCAGCGGGCGCACGTGGCTGCCTGCGGTGCAAGTCATTGTCTGTTTCTTTGTTGGCGCCCGTCGTTATTGGGATTAGGAGACCTAACTTCTACAAATTCACCTTGACGAGAAGGTCCTATACGTTTCACAAATCACTTACCTCACAAAAATCTTCGTTACTCAAACTACTGCAATACAGCGAGCGCCAATACTGATAGCTAAATAAAAGATTCAAACTACTGAAGGCTCTAACTACTGATAGGCATAGTTAGCAAATGAAAGATTTTGATAGAGAACAAACAATGTATTTACCTTAATAGTGTTCAAAAATCATAATATATGTAGCAGTTCATGACATCCCTTCTTACAAATGTACTTTTTCTGATGGACACACGTCCAGATCACCCGCTCTCAAAAATCCGCCACCTCACTTCCCCACATCCACCACTGCTGGCGGCTCACCTCCAACTGCGCAACGCTACTCGCTGTTCACATCCAGCTGCCCAACACTACAATGGCAGACAACAATGCAAACTAGCCACAGACTGCACACAGCACAGCCAGTGATTTTCATACAAAGCGCTACGTAACGTTGCCAATAAGAAAACATAAAAGCCTACTTTCAATACATAAACACAAATTTACGTAAGTTACAGCTTCCAGATGAGCAGGAATTCGTTATGCAATTGACAAGCTCTTACCACCAGGGAAAAGGATTTTTCTTCTTTCTTATAGTACCTTTTACACGCGAGTCTAGTAATACTAGTTATGGCAGGCGAGAGAATGGATCAGGTCTTAGTGCCTTGCATTTTAAACAGTACAGTCATTGGTGCCTTGGGCTTTCTCAGACATGGCAGAGGCTAACAGTCGAGTAAACCCATAGGTAAGATGGGAGGGGAAAGAAGCAATCCGAACCACAGATTTACTCTGTCTCCCCCCCCCCCCCCTTCGTCCTCAAAAGGGGATAAACGGACCACTCTCTCTAAGATTACCACCTTCCCGAGGGTGGACAGACGAGAATGAGTGGCGGGAACCCC
The DNA here is from genome assembly GCF_023898315.1 of Schistocerca nitens. Lineage (NCBI taxonomy): Eukaryota > Metazoa > Arthropoda > Insecta > Orthoptera > Acrididae > Schistocerca > Schistocerca nitens. The sequence goes on along the minus strand of NC_064620.1, from coordinate 101,700,440 downwards.
CCCCCCCAAAAAAAATGGCTGGTGTAATTAACAAGAATAAGTAAATTGAAATCAATTAAACTTCATAAAATCTGTTAACAATCAAAACTCAACTTCTGGTGTGTTACGACTCCCAGGACTGAACCAACGCAGCACCCCCAAATGCTCTGCACAGCCGCCCGCTACAAGCCGTTTCAACGGACGCAGGAAGGCGCGCCGATTTTCAGAACCTCCTCGCCGGTCGACAGCATACGGCCGAACTGCAGATTAGGTACCTTGCGGACCCATTGTCAGGAAGATTCCTTTCGCGACGAGCAGTTAACGCCCCATACCACGGAGCCGCTTCTCGCGTCGCTTACGCTGATGCCGCGGTCTGTGTGCTGTCCCTCTAACACCGGCAGAGAAGTCGCTTCTTGATGCCCCGACTGCCAACTCTCCACAAGAGCCCGTACAGCCACTTCTTAAACCCACGCAAACAGCCTACTTTTCCCCTTTCCCGCTAGTGGGAGACACCGAAGCCTTCAACTGCGACAAAGGCGCCACCGCCAGAAAACGTAGGGCGACTGCTTTACGCTACGCGCTGCGGCGCGTTTTTCAAAGCTAATTTCACTACGGCTCAGCTATAACGAGACAATGGAGAACACAAACTCCTTATACCAAAACCAGTGACCCACCAACGCAGATTCTTTATAGTCGAGCGACCATTATAAAACGTGACATCTCCCAAACTGTTATATAACTTTGTAGGGTCGTTCAATGGTGTCTATACCCACACATACATCTACTCGCCAAAAACCATCTCACGGTATGTAGCGAAGGTTACTTCGTGTACCAGTGTCAATTTCCTCTTCTCCTGTTTCAGTCGCGTATGGTTCGCGTGAAGAACAATTGACAGTAGGTCTTCGTGTGGTCTCGATTCTCTCTGATTTTATCTTCATGGTCTTTACGCGAGATATACGGAAGAGGAAGTAAATTCTTCTAGGAACGTACGCTTCCAGAATTTTAACAGTAAACCACAGCGTTATGCAGGACGACTCTCCTGCGCCGTCTCCCACTGGAGTTGACTCGTCATATTCGTGACGCTTCCGAGTATACTAAATGAACCTGTAACGAAACGTGCTCCCTTCTTTGTATCTTCTTTGTTTCCTCTATCAAACCTATTTGTGTCGGATCCCAGACTGACAAGCAATAATCAAGTATTGTTCTAACGAGTATTTTACAGTGACACATCAAAGAAACTGGTATAGGCATGTATTCAAAAACAGGGATATGTAAACAGTCAGAATACGGCACTGCGGTCGGCAACGCCTATGTAAGATAATAAGTGTCTGCCGCAGTTGTTAGATCGGTTACTGCTGCTGCAATGTGTAACGACGGAAATGCATATCCTCCTATTTCCATCTGTTGTACTACAATTTTTTTTCCTTATTTTGTTACCTGAAGGTATGACATTTCTGTGTCTTTATATATTGTAATTGGTTTACTATATATATATATATATATATATATATATATATATATATATATATATATATATATATATATATATATATATATATATATATACGCTCCTGGAAATGGAAAAAAGAACACATTGACACCGGTGTGTCAGACCCACCATACTTGCTCCGGACACTGCGAGAGGGCTGTACAAGCAATGATCACACGCACGGCACAGCGGACACACCAGGAACCGCGGTGTTGGCCGTCGAATGGTGCTAGCTGCGCAGCATTTGTGCACCGCCGCCGTCAGTGTCAGCCAGTTTGCCGTGGCATACGGAACTCCATCGCAGTCTTTAACACTGGTAGCATGCCGCGACAGCGTGGACGTGAACCGTATGTGCAGTTGACGGACTTTGAGCGAGGACGTATAGTGGGCATGCGGGAGGCCGGGTGGACGTACCGCCGAATTGCTCAACACGTGGGGCGTGAGGTCTCCACAGTACATCGATGTTGTCGCCAGTGGTCGGCGGAAGGTGCACGTGCCCGTCGACCTGGGACCGGACCGCAGCGACGCACGGATCCACGCCAAGACCGTAGGGGTCCGCACCGCCACTTCCCAGCAAATTAGGGACACTGTTGCTCCTGGGGTATCGGCGAGGACCATTCGCAACCGTCTCCATGAAGCTGGGCTACGGTCCCGCACACCGTTAGGCCGTCTTCCGCTCACGCCCCAACATCGTGCAGCCCGCCTCCAGTGGTGTCGCGACAGGCGTGAATGGAGGGACGAATGGAGACGTGTCGTCTTCAGCGATGAGAGTCGCTTCTGCCTTGGTGCCAATGATGGTCGTATGCGTGTTTGGCGCCGTGCAGGTGAGCGCCACAATCAGGACTGCATACGACCGAGGCACACAGGGCCAACACCCGGCATCATGGTGTGGGGAGCGATCTCCTACACTGGCCGTACACCACTGGTGATCGTCGAGGGGACACTGAATAGTGCACGGTACATCCAAACCGTCATCGAACCCATCGTTCTACCATTCCTAGACCGGCAAGGGAACTTGCTGTTCCAACAGGACAATGCACGTCCGCATGTATCCCGTGCCACCCAACGTGCTCTAGAAGGTGTACGTCAACTACCCTGGCCAGCAAGATCTCCGGATCTGTCCCCCATTGAGCATGTTTGGGACTGGATGAAGCGTCGTCTCACGCGGTCTGCACGTCCAGCACGAACGCTGGTCCAACTGAGGCGCCAGGTGGAAATGGCATGGCAAGCCGTTCCACAGGACTACATCCAGCATCTCTACGATCGTCTCCATGGGAGACAAGCAGCCTGCATTGCTGCGAAAGGTGGATATACACTGTACTAGTGCCGACATTGTGCATGCTCTGTTGCCTGTGTCTATGTGCCTGTGGTTCTGTCAGTGTGATCACGTGCTGTATCTGACCCCAGGAATGTGTCAATAAAGTTTCCCCTTCCTGGGACAATGAATTCACGGTGTTCTTATTTCAATTTCCAGGAGTATATATATATATGTGTGTGTGTGTGTTGTTGTATAATTGGTTTCTTTTGTAAATACTATTTGTATTTTTACGCTGGGTCTTGCCTAGGGAAAACTATGCTATCGAACGAATACATCGATAGGTTGTGTGGAGAACCAAAGTTTTTAGGATCTTTGGTAGTGTTAACTCTGTCGCATGGAGCGCGGGCAGGGAGAGTCTGACTGGAGTAGGGCGGTGGAGCAGGTGAGTTGTGTGATGCTCCCGCGAGTTGCCGCACTTTCAGGGTTTGGCAGCATGTAATTGCGCTCGACTTGCTATGATAGTTTCTGACATGGTGTCGCGGACAGGAAGCATTAGCTGGTGCACATCAAGAGCCCGTTTCGCCTGGTGACAGTGTCGAGAAGAAGGCGCGCCAGCATCCAGCTTCTGCAACAGCGGCGGCCGACAATGAGTGACTGTCGTCACCTCCTCGACCGACGACTTCAACCCTTCAATCAACCAACAAGGAACACTAAAAGCACGTAAAGTTTTAGAACTGTATGGCAGACCTCAGCTTTTAAAATTGTCCCATTTGCCTCACAAAATTACAGCAACATAGCATGAACCTTTGTTGCTCACTGTCCCAATTGCATTACCGAGCAGGGTCCCTTCCTTTTCCGGAATGAACCCGAATGTCGTTGAAATTCAAACGCCAGCATTAAAGTAATATCATTCGATTCCACTGCTTTAATTTCAAAGTTCAGTTAAAGTATTCATAGCTGGCTACAATATTTAGATTACACAAGCACAAATTAAGAGTGCGAGTTTTGTTACCATATTTTAGCTTACCTGCGACTGCAGGTCGGCTTGGTACATACTAAATTTTACTACTGTTAATTGTTCAGAATCATTTAATTCAAGTTCAAAGTTAAATCTCTTATTTCTTAATCGCGTAGATTCAAGTAGCTTTTGAATTGATTGTTGAGGTAGCCCAAGACTAACCTTATTTTACTGAATTTCGTAGTGCTTCAGAAACAAAGCTCACTATTAATTGCAGTCACTAAATTAACTTTCAGTTTTCCGGTTTTATTAATTCTTTTGCTAAATTAAGTCAGAGTATAGCGAAATTTATTACTTCTGACAAACATTCAGTTTTCACACAACACGTGAAACCTTCAGTTGCCACGCTTTTAGTGCTAAATATATGTGCATTAATCTTTCACTTTCAGTTATTATAGTAGTTGTCTATGGTACTGGCGACCGTAATTGTCCCCAAACCTCAAATATCCGATTAACGCCAATTAATTGTTAACGTAACGACCGCACATTTACTTTATTTATTAACTTTACCCCTTTTCAAAATTAATTTCCACCAGTTTCATTTGCATTTTTCCTTTCATTTAGATGTAACCCTTTCCTCCCTCTTTACCGACAGATTAACTTCGGTGACGATTGCTTTTCCCAAAATTCCATTAGGTGCACGCAGTTTAATTTTTCACTGTCATTAAGGTCGATAAGCGAGGGGGAGGTTACAAATGGCAGGTTATCAAGATTCAGTCAGTTTGAACGTGATGTTATACTCGGCAGGCGAGCAAAAGTACATCTCCGACATAGCGATGAAGTTTCCCGTACGAGCATTTCACGAGCGCACCGTGAATATCAGGAATCCAGTAAAATAGTCTCCGACATCGCTGCGGCCTGAAAAAGACCCTGAAAGAAAGGGACCAACGTCGACTGAAGAGAATCGTTCTACGTGACAGAAGTGCTGCCCTTCCGCAAATTGCTGCAAATTCAGTGTTGGGCCATCAACAAGCGTTAGCGTACGACCCATTCAACGAAACATTATCGATATCGGTTTTCGGAGCCGAAGGGCCACTAGTCGCCCCTTGATGATTGCGCTGAGCGGTGGTGGGCCTTTCCTGGCACACCAGCTCTTTGGCACGGCTATTGATTACCCGGCTGTGCTACGATCTTTGCCCCTGTTGTGATCAGGCGGCGGGTATTTGCGGTCGGATTCGCTACGAGGCGCTAGGACGTGCTTGTGGGAACGAAGGAGCAAAACACGCGGGCTCGGCCAGCAGCGGCGCTGCCGGTCTACCTTGCAGGACGGTCTCGAGTTTGTGGTGCACCTGCCTGATGTCAACTCCGGGCGCTGCTCGTCGCATTGCTTTGGTGCCTGTTTTCTCGGACAGACCCATCCCTCGAGACCATCTCGAACAACGCTCTCCATCGAAGGTCTGAGTGGTTTTGGTGCCTTCGTTTCGTGGAACTATTTGCATTGTAGCAACAGTCACTTGTTGTTTGGTTGGTTGCTCTAACGTATGTGTTGTTGAAGTAAGAGCAGCCGGCAAGGTGTGTGATCGCATGGAGACCAGCAGTCACTACTTACTTTAAGGAAATCATCGTCCCCAAAAGATGTAGCAACTGTAAGGTATTGATTATATTAGGTCATAGTCTAGTTGTAATTTTCTGCATACCAAGCTTACTCAATTGCCAGTTACACTGCAGACCTATGCAACGAAATTAAAGTGCACAAATCTAGTTTTGTTGCGAAGTTGTGCATTTGAATAACGTGATATTATCTTGAAATTATTTCCATTTCATCTCTGTACACATTGACGGCCTTAATCATATGTGTAAATATTGTTGGGTAAACTATGAGAGTGTAAACGTCTGATATTATTTTAATGAACTGCATGTTTTAGAGCATTGATATTGCTGCAAAATTTAAGTAGTTTCGATTGAAAGCACTTACGGTTTTTTAACTTATATTGTTTATTGACCTCTTATATTAATTGACGTTTGGTTGGTGTTTGCCGTGTTTTCTGCGGTGGTTTGTGTTCCAGTTTTCTGCGAGTTGGGGTGTGTGGGTGCGGCTTCACGTTCCACTTCGGTGCACAGAAGCTGTGACGTGTCGTCTAATGGGAAGTGACTCCCGGTTGTGCCGCGGCGTTTAGGCGTTGTTTTGGACGGCTGGTCAGCTGCTTCCGGCATTTTAAGTTAAGTCACCTTTTGCCAGGGCAGCCTGGCGTCACTGCCCGTTTGATAAACATTTAACATCCCTCATGTATTTAAAAAAAAATTTGCTTGCCAATGAATTATATTAAGTGTAACGTATTGTGCTGGTTGCGTCATTGCTCAAAATAATTTTTTCATCAGAGCCACCTTTTTACGTTACTTCAGATTTATTGTTCATTAAGTAATTCTAATTTGCTGGTTGCTTGAGAAGGAAACTTGAAACGCCCGCTAAACCCGCTGGGCAGAACAGGTAATAGGATTGTGGAAAGGGACAAGGACTGAAGACAGTTTCTGCTTCTAATTCTCATTTATTGTAATTTAGCAACTCTGTCATGGCTGAGGGCCTCCAACAAGAAATCTTAACAAGATAAAAATCCAATTAAGATAGCAATAAAATAATCCAAAAAACAACATGCGCAAAGTTACAATACAAATGGCTGAGGGCCACAATTAGCTTCAAAAATTTTAGAATATATTACCATAGACCTTTAAAGGTAGAAGGCCAACAAGAAATCTTAAAAAAAATCAAAAATCCAATTAAGATAGCAATAAACCTAAAAGGCAAAACAAATGGCTGAGGGCCACAATTAAATTTCAGAACTTCAGTATATGTTACCATAGACCTTTAAAGACAGAAGGCCAGCATGTTTAACAACAAGAACTCTTAAAAGCCAGCAAGATAAAAATGTAATTAAGATAGCAATAAAATAACTTCAAGAAACAACATACGCAAGGTGCAATACCAATGGCTGAGGGCCACAATCAGACTTCAAAATTTCAGAATATATTATCATAATCTTTAAAGGCAGAAGGCAGCAGTGTTTACGCTTGAAAGGTAAATTTATAAATTAATTTTGCAAAATTTTAAGAAACAAACAATAACCATAAGCCTAAAATTTAAAATAGCTGACAACAGATAATTAAACACCGGTGGCACTCAGAAAGCCTCCAGGGAGGTCAGTCTGCCCTCGTTCACTTGGGTGAGACGGGTGGAAAGCCCAACTATACTTTATCCATCGGAACCCAACGAGGGGACAGCCACGGACCGACCGAGACAACAACTTGCTTCCCATCAATCAGTACATGAGAACCCAAACCGGCAATGTTACAAACTTGATAATCCACATTGAAGTACGTATTAGCTGTCAAAATAACACACCATGTTGAACAGCTACAACAGGTGAGGAAATGACATTGCCTGAAATTACGTTACTAGCCAGGGCAGGTAACCGGAACACTAACGGCCACAAGACAGAAAATTCCACTGGTGCACCCAAATCGTAGTCGAATAAAATAGTTAATTGCACCGCATGGCGGCTAAATCTCAGCAGTAGAACCACTCGGTGTTGCTCACCGGAAAACCTCCCCAACAGCAAACCACCGAAGCGAACCACAACAACATGAACAGACGTGGCTTGGGTAGTTGCAACCACTACTCAACTTTGACGTCCTGAGTCGGCGAACCACGAAGCCCGTAGCGACCAGCAGCTCCACACACGCTCCGACACTGCGCAGGGACTGCCAGCGGCCCCAGCCGACTGCACCGCGCGGAGAACTTCCCTCGTCCGCAACAACCGACCGACTCACTCCAGACCCCCTTGCCGGAAACTATGTGCACCAAACCAAAGATGGTACACGGAGCAAATATCGATACACATCACTGTTGCCACACGTAGAAGGAAGAAGAACCACAACGTAACCGCGACAAGGGCGAAAAACCAAACACAGATAGACAGCGAAGTTCACGAAAACACATAGTTGGGCGAGAGCACGGCTCAAAGCTATTCGTCATTTTGGATGTTGTTTTTAAACCGGCTACGTGTTGATTGTATGTTAGCTGTTTTATAAATGTGGTCTTGAATAAATTGTTAATTTATTGATTACTAGTTTTTGTGTTTAAGGAGTGACGTTATAGGGGCCTTGACGTTCCATGCTAATCCCGACTTCCTAAGTCACATGCACGACACAAAACTTTACGCCTCGCCTGAGCCCGTAAACACTGACATTAGACTGTTGATGACTGGAAACACGTTGCCTCGTTTCAAATTGTATCGAATGGATGGACGTGTACAGTTATGGAGACAACCTCATGGACCTTGTATGTGAGCAGGGGACTGTTGAACCTGGTTGAGGCTCTGTAATGGTGTGGGGTGTGTGCAGCTGGGCTGATATAGGACCCCTGATACGTCTAGATACGACTCTGACAGGTGACACGTACGTAAGCATCCTGTCTGATCATCTGCATCCATTCATGTCCACTGTGTATTCCGACGGACTTGGGCAATTCCACCAGGTCCATGCGATACTCCAAACTTTTAGGATTTTCTCTCAATTCGGTAGGTACACCGTCACATTCGAATTTGGTGAATGCTTTACGCGTAGCCTTCGTTATGCTGATTTTAGCTTAGTTTTGTTTTTGTACATTATTTGCGCTTTAACCTACAGGCAAAGCTCTCTTTGCATTCGTGGCAGCTTTCCAACAATATTGTCAAACCACGATGGTTCTTTTCCATTCCTCACAATTTTGCGCGGCATATACTTGTCTAAATCGTACTACACAGTGCCCTTGAACTTTATCAGTTAAGCTCGTCATTGCCTGTGCTCGATATGAGATTTTCTCATTGTCCTGCCGGGTAATCTGAAAAAATGTGTCACGTCGCTCTTGCTAAACAGAAAATCGCACTGCGTTTATTTGTATTCATATTTACAGTGATGATTCTGCTCCTCTGTTCTATGCTGAGTCGAAAAGCTCAGATCTGTTTGCCACGGGTAGATTTAATATGTTACCTTGACGAGTCAGTTCCCGACTAACTTTCGGATAGAGCACTTAATACAGTTTCACCCGATTCTCTGTCACTATTACCCGTCCTAATTACTTGAACCTCCCAGCCTACAGATGATCAGAAACGTTATCTGAAATGTTCTAGAAGCTTACCCTCAGCCGTTCCGCCACTGCGGCTGCTGAGACAGGTGGTCTATAAAGGCGTCCGATGACCATGTTTTGTGCCGGCCGGAGTGGCCGTGCGGTTCTAGGCGCTACAGTCTGGAGCCGAGCGACCGCTACGGTCGCAGGTTCGAATCCTGCTTCGGGCATGGATGTCTGTGATGTCCTTAGGTTAGTTAGGTTTAATTAGTTCTAAGTTCTGGGCGACTGATGACCTCCGAAGTTAAGTCGCATAGTGCTCAGAGCCATTTGAACCATTTTTGAACCATGTTTTGTCCACCTCAAATACTTATCTTCATCCAAATTATTTCGTACACTGAATCTATTCTACTCTCGCTAGTTATTACAGGATTTATGCAGCCAGAAACACGCCTCGCCCACCAGCAATGAATCTATCTTTGCGACATACATTCCAGTGGGAGTTTAGACAGCTGGTTTCAGCCAGCATTATGTCCGTAGTACTACCTCCACATTGTTACCGTTAATTAGCGCGATTAGTTCTGAGACCTTTCTTGTGACGCTCCTGTAGTTAACTAATGCCTCAAAAGAAAAAATTGCAACGTCAAGGATGAGTTGTGCAACATAAACGAAAGTTACCAGGCATGTTTCTACATCTGAAAGATGATGTCTATTCAGATTTCGTGCCAGTCCAACGAGAGTGGCGCTAGTAGCACCTGAATGAAGATGCAAACCAGGTTTGCTTTAAGGGGCTCCGGAACGCCCTATACTTGCAATGTTAAAATGACGCTTATAAATTACATGTTTCCTCACAAAGTATTTGAGGTAGGAAGTTGAACTTTTTACAGATTATTTATTGGAATATGGGCTACAACTTAACTCAGGGATTTTACAAACTTTTAGTTCAGTTATTAAAGATGATTTTTTTTTCAATTGTAATGAAAATTCACAACATTTTATTGCAATTTTTTATTTATATATTCAAAAATATACAGTTTTTTGGAAAAAGGCTGTGTTAAATTATGCAGAAGGTACTGTGTAACATTTACTGAAAGTTTGAAACAAATATGTTTGGAAGATCCTTAGAAAAAATGTAATTAGTATGAGAAAATAAAAGTTTTGGGAATCGAGCGACAAAGATTGGATTAACTTTTTAGTGCATTCCAGGTCCATAGGATGGATTATCTTCATCCTCTGCAAACTCCTCCTCCAGTTTCCTCTTGTTCCTCCCCCTGTTTACTCTTGCTTGTATTTCTAGACTCTTTACAGCCCTGTCTGCAGCCCGAAGGCCATCCTTGTCTAAAGCAAGCATCGCTCGTACCATGTTAGAACCTATCTTCATTCCCATATTTCTAAATACCTTGCACTTTACAATGTTGCCATCATTGAAAGTCGCAACAGCATCATACACACCAAAGTGAAGTATTTCTATTCCAACAAATACAGTCTTGGGGATTCTCGACCATATAACACTATTTACACTTTCATTGGGGTTTTGAGTTTTTCCGTGAATACACTTTTTCAACAGTTCAGGTGCTGCTAAGTCTCTGAAAATAGGTTTTATCACCTCCATTATTGCATGAGGCAGACTATGCTTATGAGTGTACACTTCACCAGTTAGCAATCCTTTGTTATATTTACACCAACTGTCTTCTTCTTTGGGACACAAGCTATGTTGGGGATTTTCATCGTCTTTATTGTTTACAGTAATAACACATACCTTTGGCTTTCCAACATTTCTCCTTTTCTTAAAAGCCTTCAGAGGATTTCTAATAACTTTTATTTTACTCATTATTATACTTCAACAAAACAGAGACTCAAGAAACAGAATTAATTAGGAATATTTTCGAGATAACGACAGAGTAAATAAACATGAAACAATCGCCAATCACACCAGCGATATATATTGAACCATCACAGGTTAGCCACAACACATACTTTATCTCACATCACTAAAATGTACCTGATGAACATTGACGTTAATAATAACACCATTTGACAGCAGTTTAACAGCGCCACAGTGGGTCACGTCCATGTAGAACACATTTCAAAAAAAATTTTAAAATAGTTGTAGTCTTCGGAATTGAATAAATTATATATCTATTAAAAGGTAATAGTCTGCAGATTCAGAAAACGCAAAAAAGTAAAAATTGAACTTTTCATGATTTTGAGCCTTTCCGGAGCCCCTTAAGTAGACGCTGTAACGGTCGTGAGCGATAACTCTCTTTGAGATTGGACGTGGTGACTCGATATTAGTCAGTAACGCCTTTAATACGATGTAAGTGGGCTGCTTCTGTGTTGGCAGCGCTGTGTAACGCTGTGCATTGGATCTCTGACTCCGCTTTCTTTGTAAGAGACTCTGTGGCTGGTTGGTCTCGTTGTTGGAAGTTAATCGCCAGTAGTGTTGGGCAGTTGGAAGTTAGTCGCCAGCAGTGATGGAAGTACTGTTGGGCAGTTGGAGATGACCAGCCAGCAGTGATGGATGTTAGATATGAGAAGGTAGCACTGATGGAAGTGTTAGCGTAGGCTAACGATCTGTACATGTTCGACTTGGAGATTGAATATTATTCGTGATTATACACCTTTGTACTAGAGCTCAATGACGATTTATATTCGTGTTTGAACTGGATGTCGCATTATTAAGGTAAAAAATACATTATTTGGTTTGCAACAAAATCTTTCCTTTGCTAAACACATGCCTATTAGTAGTTAGTGAGTTTAGTAGTTACAATGTTGTATTTACAGGGTGTTTCAAAAATGACCGGTATATTTGAAACGGCAATAAAAACTAAACGAGCAGCGATAGAAATACACCGTTTGTTGCAATATGCTTGGGACAACAGTACATTTTCAGGCAGACAAACTTTCGAAATTACAGTAGTTACAATTTTCAACAACAGATGGCGCTGCGGTCTGGGAAACTCTATAGTACGATATTTTCCCTGTAGCTGACAGTACTGACGCTCGCTGTATTGCAGTAGTTCGCGCAATGGAGATTTTTGTGAAGTAAGTCCTTAATGAAATGTATAGGTTATTGTTAAAATTTCTTTTTAGTCAGGGCCATTCTTTTGAATTAATTATTTGAAGTCAGGTCGTAATTTTTTGAGCAGTCGCATTGCGATGCGCTAGAATATTGTGGGTCAGTGTTGACATGATAAGAAAAAGTAAAGAGAAAGTAGGCTCAGTACGTTCAGTTTTACTCAGTTGTTTCAGAATCAAATAACGCAGTAGTTACATCTTCTCAGTCATTCTGCAATTTAAGTACAGACTCACTCATTTAAATAAAGAAGTTTCAACAACAAAGACGCCATTATTAACGACTCACTGAGTTTGAACGAGGTCATGTAACAGGGCTACGAGAAGCTTGAAGTTCCTTCTGCGATACTGCGGAAATACTTGGCAGGAACGTAGCCACTGTACATTATTGCTGGCAGCGGCGGTCACGAGAATGTATGGTCGCAAGAAGACAGGGCCCCAGGCGACCACGTGGCGCTACATAAAGGGAAGACCACCGTGTTAGGCGCACTGCTCTGGCTCATCGTACTGAATCTGCTGCAGCAATGTGAGCAGTAGTTGGCACCACAGTGATACAGCGAACTGTTACAATTTGGTAACTTCGAAACCACAGCCTTCAGTGGTGTCAAGTGAGAGCTCACTGGAATGAAGGAAGGAGGTCTGTTGTGTACTATGATGAAAGCTGGTGCTGCCTCGGTGACAGTGACAGCCGAGTGTTGGTTAGGAGAAGACCAGTTGACGGCCTGCGACCAACCTGTCTGCCTGCTAGACATATACATTGGACCGATACTTGGAGTTAAGGTCCGGGATGCGATTTCTTATGACAGCAGGAGCACTCCCGTGGTTATCCCACGCACCCTGACTGCAAATTTGTACGTCAATCTGATTGAGACGCCCTCTAAACCCGCTGGGCAGAACAGGTAATAGGATTGTGGAAACGGCCAAGGGCTGAAGTCAGTTTCTGCTTCTAATTGTCATTTATTGTAATTTAGCAACTCTTTCACGGCTGAAGGCCTCCAACAAGAAATCTTAACAAGATAAAAGTCCATTAAGATAGCAATAAAATAATTCAAAAACAACATACGCAAAGTTGCAATACAAATGGCTGAGGGTCACAATTAAATTCCTAAATTTTAGAATATATTACCATAGATCTTTAAAGGCAGAAGGCCAACAAGAAATCTTAAAGAGATCAGAAATTCAATTAAGATAGCACTAAAATTATTTGAAAGGGCAACATATGCAAGGTGCAACACAAACGGCTGAGGGCCACAATTAAATTTCAAAACTTCAGAATATATTACCATAATCTTTAAAGGCAGAAGGCTGCAGTGTTTAAGCTTGAAAGGTAAATTTAAAAATTAATTTTGCAAAAATTTAAGAAACAAATAATAAACATAAGCCGAAAATTTAAAATAGCTGACAACAGATAATTAAACAACGGTGGCACTCAGAAGGCCTCCAGGGAGGTCGGTCTGCTCTCGTTCACTTAGGTGAGACAGGTGGTGAGCCCAGCTATACTTGATCCGTCGGAACCCAACCAGGGGACAGTCACGGACCGACCAACAAACCGCTTCCTTGCCACGAAAGACTACATGAGAATTCAGACCAAAAGTTACGAGTGTCACGATGCACAATCAAATACATGTGTCTACTAAGCTGCCAAAACTAAACACGATGATGGACAGCTGCAACAGGTGAGGGAAGGACGCAGCCTAAAATTACGTTAACGGCCAGGGTAGGTAACCAGAAGGTAGAGAAAATTCGCTGATGCACTTGAACAATAGTAAACTAATTTGATTAATTCCCGCTGACAGCGGCTATTTCGACCACTTCAAACACTCGTTGTTGCTCACAGGAAAACTCCGCAGGAACCGACCGACTAGCCGCAGAATGCCGACAACATCTAAAATAGTCGTCAGTAGAAATAAGGACAACTACACACACAACCTGACAACACCTGAACGATACCCAACAGTAACTAAACACACACGAAAACAAATCGGGAGTCGATGCACACACATACAGCCGACTCATGAACGATCGGCGAGCCCAAACGCGTCTTCCGGTAGGACGACCGACCGACGGACGATCCACCAAGACTGTGGCCCGGCTCATGTAATGCGTGGCGGAAATTGTGGAGCGAGCCATGTCGATGCCGACCTCACAGCTCCAACCCGACTGCACTAGTGCCGCATTGCAACTACCCCACTGGCAGGTCCGGACCGCGCTCCGGAACTAACTGACTTACGACCGACAACAACCAGGAAGTAATAGCAGTCCAGAAAAGATACTACGAGAGGGGATATATCGATACGCGCTGCTAACGCCGCTCACGGCCAGGCAAAGCAGCAACTCATTAGTAATTTAAATTAACGTAGTGAGGTGGAAGTACGTTAAAAGGAGGTGTAAAATACATGATGGCGGGAACACGAGCCACGCACGGCTCACTGGTGATTCGACACTTTTTGCTATCATTCATGAACAACATTCCAGGGGATAAGGGGATGTTTTCCAACAAGATAACGCCCGCACACATACCGCTGTTGTAACCCAACATAATCTGCAATCTGCCGACATGTTGCCTTGGGCTACTCGATCACCAGAGGTGTCTCCTATCGAAACCGCCGAACTACTTTCTGATGACCTCACCCTCCGTGTCCAGCGACTAACTGTACTTCTGTCGACAGCAGATGCTCCATAGATTTACATTCCCCACAGTTTCTTTCTCTGCAGTGAGAAATTCCACGGCGTCACGTTGCTTGTTACATACAGTACATCACCTACAGACGTCATTTTGAAACTGCGCAGCAGCTACGCTATCTTTCGGCAGTGACGGAAACTTGGCGTTCTCACTCAAACTGCCCCTCATAGCCTTAAGATGCATAACGTGCAAGTAGGATGAAGCAAGTAGCTGGTCATTTTACGCATTTAATATACACACCAAAAAAAGTTTTGCATCACCCCAGTTCCCAGAAGTCCTAGAGATAGACGTTGACTGTGGATATTGTATCACAGACACACTCCCTTTGACTGTTCTGAGATGTAAACAATCATGCATGAGCAGCGCCTATTAGACGGAGGGGGTCAGACAGCATATCAGTTCCAGTCATTCCACCAGTCAGGAGGTACACGGCGCGTGTTCTCTGTAGTTCAACCATGCCTAGACGGTCAATACCACTGTTCGATTGCGTCCGAATTGTTACTACGTGCCAGGAAGGGCTCTCAACAAGGGAAGAGTCTAGACGTCTAGGAGTGAACCAAAGCAATGTTGTTCGGACTTGTAGGATATACAGAGAGACAGTAACTGTCTATGACAAGCCTCGCTCAGGCCGCCCAAGGGCTAGCTACTACTGCAGTGCTTGACCGCTACCTACGGATTACGGCTTGGAGGAACGCTGACAGCAACGCCACCATGTCGAATAATGCTTTTCGTGCAGCTCAAAATGGTTCAAATGGCTCTGAGCACTATGCGACTTAACTTATGAGGTCATCAGTCGCCTAGAACTTAGAACTAATTAAACCTAACTAACCTAAGGACATCACTCACATCCATGCCCGAGGCAGGATTCGAACCTGCGACCGTAGCGGTCACGCGGTTCCAGACTGAAGCGCCTTTAACCGCACGGCCACACCGGCCGGCTTTCGTGCAGCCACGGGACGTCGTGTTACGGCTCAAACTGTGTGCAGTAGGCTGTATGATACACAACTTCACTTCCGACGTCCATGCCGAGATCCATCTTTGCAACCACGACACAATGCAGCGCGGTACAGATGGGCCCAACAACATGCCGAATGGACTTCTCAGGATTGGCATCACGTTCTCTTCACCTATGAGTGTCGCATACGCCTTCAACCACAGAATCGTCGGAGACTTGTTTTGAGGCAACCCGGTCAGGCTGAACGCCTTAGACACACTGTCCAGCGAGTGCAGCAAGGTGGAGGTTTCCTGATATTTTGGGGTGGCACTATGTGGAGCCGACGTACGCCACTAGTGGTCACGGAAGGCGCCGTAACGGCTGTACGATACGTGAATGCCATCCTCCGACCGGCAGTGCAACCATATCCACAGCATATTGGCGAGGTATTCGTCTTCATGGACAACAATTCGCGTCCCCATCGTGCACATTTAGTGAATGACTTCCTTCAGTATAACGACATCGCTCGACTCGAGTGGCCAGCATGTTCTTCAGACATGAATCCTATCGAACATGCGTGGGATAGATTGAAAAGGGCTGTTATGGACGACGTGTCTCACCAACCACTCTGAGGGATCTACGCCGAATCGCCGTTGAGGAATGGGACAATCTGGACTAACAGTGCCTTCATGAACTAGTGGATAGTATGCCACGACGAATACAGGCATGCATCAATGCAAGATGACGTGCTACTGGGTATGAGAGGTGCCGATGTGTACAGCAATCTGGACCACCACCTCTGAACGTCTCGCTGTATGGTGGTACAACATACAATGTGTGATTTTCATGAACAATAAAAAGGGTGGAAATGATGTTTATGTTGATCTCTATTCCAGTTTTCTGTACTGGTTCCCAAACTCTCGGAACCGAAGTGATGCAAAACATTTTTTGATGTGTGTAATATATCTATGTGATCAACCTTAACGTTTTTCCGCCTCTTATGCCAGTAGCTACAATCTAACTGTTTCATTGTATCACAATCGGGAGACAGCGTGTGTTTTAGATTTCGTTTTCCATTTGTGTTTAACCCTATTTGGCGACTCACAGTTCAACGAAATTTGCAAAGCTTACACTGTGTTTCGCCTTCCAATTGATTTATATGTAAAACAGATACGCTGTACTAAATAACTTTAAAGTCATCGGCTAATAAGGTGGGAAACCTTCATAAATTTCCCGTATTTGATATACATTTTTTACATATTTTGACCGCCTATTTACTATTCTGTCAGTGGAGTTCGGGTTCACCGTGTGTAGTGCGCAGGCCTCTTTACGGTGCGTGGCAGAGGGTACTTCTGTCGCCACCGTCATTTCACCATATCGCGTTCCATTCACGAACGGTGCGCGGAAAAAACGACTGTCCGTATAGTCTCCATATGAGTTCACATTTCTCTCCTTTTACCTCTACGGCTAATTTCGCCAGATGTATGTGGGAGAACGTAATACGTCGCCCGACGCCTCTCGGAATGTGTCCTCTCTGAATTTCAGAAAGTCTAGCATACTGTGAAGCACAACGCTTCTCTTGCAGCCCTTGCCACTGAAATCGAATGAATATCTCCGTAATGTTCTCGTGCTTACTATGCGAGCCCGTTACAAGGGCTTAATTTAGGCAGGAAAACGTCAGAACCGCGTTCCGGCACCTTCCATGGAATTTTGTTTGAACTCACTGGAACAAGTCGGTACGGGGGTATTTGAAATAGCTTACGCCACATTAAATCACAACGTAACTATAATTTGCTGCTGCGCCACCACTAGTGAAAGGCACAATCGAGGACCAAACTCGTGTGACGGGCAGGGGCTTGGTCGAGGTATTGTGTGTGTGTGTGTGTGTGTTGTGTGTGTATGTGTGTCTACAGTATACCCAAAATGAGTCGAGCTTCGTTGTTCGCTGAATAAATGCGAATGGCTTTTTTATTGCTCTACTGTTCTTCCATTCACCGGAGAGGTCTTTGACCAAATCTAGCAGCATGGTATGTGTGTCAATGAGAAATAAATAACGTATTGAATTGTTAAAATGAGTGTCTGCATAATGTGCTGTCAGAAAACTGTGTTTCTTCCGTGCCGTAATTTTTGCCATAGCTGCTAATCATAGTCTTTCACTTTCAAATTAAAGCAAGCATAGACATTTTACCTATTCTACAGTTGTTTTCACAGGATATCTGCTCAACTAAATAACTATGTGGCTTGCAAAAAGGAAATGTAGCTTTGTAATGGTTAAATTATAAAAAGCGCACGAAATATCAGGTATTGGTTATTAGATTGGTTAGATTTTATATTTAGAAGCTTATCCATTTATTACCTTTGTACATAAAACTTGTTACTTCTTTTGATTCACTACCTTCTGGCTGAAGAGTATTACGTGTGGTCTGTTCCCATAGCAGTGTCACATGATGTGGGAAGGAGAGCAGGAAGCCGTGGGATGAGAAGGGGAGAGGGGAGGAGGGGAATGATTTCCTCTTTATCGTGCATTGCTACCAACTACGTCGCGATGCACCGATCAGCTGCTGTGGTAGAAATGGCACACGGAATAAAATTTCGTGAAAACGTTTTGTAGAGACATTCGTGTTCAATGTGTTGCTTACTTGTACTAATGTATATGAACTTAAGCCGATCCAGTTGCAGTACAACTCATTGGGTGGAAGACAAAAAAATGGTTCAAATGGCTCTGAGCACTATGGGACTTAACATCTATGGTCATCAGTCCCCTAGAACTTAGAACTACTTAAACCTAACTAACCTAAGGACATCACACAACACCCAGCCATCACGAGGCAGAGAAAATCCCTGACCCCGCCGGGAATCGAACCCGGGAACCCGGGCGTGGGAAGCGAGAACGCTACCGCACGACCACGAGATGCGGGCGGGTGGAAGACAAATTATATTTAACGTATTTACTAAACATCTAACTCCGTGTCTCATGTCACATCGTGTTTTGTTTCTCCTCCCTGAAAATGGTTCAGATGGCTCTGAGCGCATCTGAGGTCATCATTCCCCTGGACATAGAACTACTTAAACCTAACTAACCTAAGGACATCACACACATCCATGCCCGAGGCAGGATTCGAACCTGCTACTGTAGCAGCCACGTGGTTCCGTAATGAATCTCCTCCCTCCTCGTGAAGTCGGAACTGTACGTGAGGTCGATGGGCCAGGAATACCTTCATCGTCATTCATCGCTAAATGTATTTTTTTTTTAATACTGCACATACGTTCACCGCGAAGGTAATAATGTAACTGGCCGAACGCTGTTGCTGGCAGCAGTTAAAAACATGACGTCATACTCACGAAGGCTACTGATTTGTACCAATATGTATCAAGCAGAACTAGGGAGCCAAAATGACACTGCTACGTGGACAAACGGTACCATCTGACGCTTATATGAAATCCTATCGTTTTAGTGATTTGATTACAAGAAATTATGTTTTAAATATCTGAATTTCAGGACAGTATTCCTTTCAAAAATATTGTCTCATCGTAAGTTTTATCACAAGTTTCCAAAAATCGAAAGTTGTGATTTTTCTGGTGCAGGGGGAAGGAAGGTTGTATGATTGGAGATGCGTCCGGCATTTAAAATCTGAGAAATAAATCACTGCCCATTACGAAATGCTTTGCTCGCCGTTTGATCTTCGCTGCTTCCTCCATCGATCCCACCTAGTAAGGGTATCAGATTGGACAGCAACATTCAAGTATCGGTCGAACGAGAGTTTTTTGAGCTGCCTCATTCGTACGTGGACTGCACTTTCTGGCGGTTCTTCCAACGAATCTTAGTTTGGCAACTGTCTTCCCGACAACTAGTAAAATCATCAGACGATCTATTCCAATTACAAAATGATGTAGAGAGAATTTCTATATGGCGCGAAAAGTGGCAATTCGCACTAAACAAAGAAAAGTGCGAGGTCATCCACATGGGTACTAAAACAAATCAGATTAATTTTGGGTATACGATAAACGGCACAAATCTAAGGGCTGTCAATTGGACTAAATACCTAGGAATTACAATTACGAGCAACTCAAATTGGAAAGACCACATAGATAACATCGTGGGGAAGGCGAAACAAAGACTGCGCTTTGTTGGCAGAACGCCTAGAAGATGCGACAAACCCACTAAAGAGACAGCCTACATTACACCCTCTGCTGGAATATTGCTGCATGGTATGGGATCCTTACCAGGTAGGATTGACGGAGGACATCGAAAAAGTTCAAAGAAGGGCAGTTGTTTCGTGTTATCGCCCAATAAGGGTGAGAATGTCACTGATATGATACGCGAGTTGGGGTGGCAGCCAATGAAACAAAGGCGGTTTTCTTTGCGGCGAGATCTATTTACGAAATTTCAATCACCAATTTTCTCTTCCTAATGCGAAAATATTTTATTGAGACGCACCTACGTAGGGAGAAATGATCATAAAATAATAAAATAAGAGAAATCGGAGCTCGAACGGAAATATTTAGGTGTTCCTTTTTCGCACGAGCCATTCGAGAGTGGAATGGTAGAGAAGTAGTATGAAAATGGTTCGATGAACCCTCTGCTAGGCACTTAAGTGTGAATTGTGGAGTAACCATGTAGATGTAGATGTAGATTAAGTTTTCAATGGTCATTCCATTTCAATGGCTCCGTACACGTACTCATAGGCGTTTAATGAATGTAATAGTTTCCGTTGATTTTTCGGGAACAGTGCAATCAAATAAGAAAGGGAATTTCTGTCGATTCATTCGTATTACATTACGAGCATCTCGAAAACGGCGAATCTGGTCGGCTTTCCGTGTGCTGCAGTCGTTATCGTCTACGGCAAAGTGGTTGAAGAACGAGGCGACATTGTGTTGGTCGTCCACGATTCTTCTCAGAACGTGCAAGTGGAAGGGTTGCCCGCCCTCTAAAACAGAATCGGCGGTGATCAGCGACAGATGTTACGACAGAGTATAGTGTTGCTGCAGGCACAAGTGTTTCGGAGCACACTGTTCAGAGCAACTTGTTGGACGTGAGGCTCTGCATCAGTTGACCAACGACATCGTCAAGTACGTCTGCAGTGGACAAGGAATCATCGAGATTTGACCGTTTGTCAATGGAAACGTGTAGCCTGGTCGAATGAATCACGTTACACAGATCGATGGTCGACTCGAAATATGTCGACATCCAAGGGAACAAATGCTAGAAACATGCATCGAACCACGGACACAGACCGGTGATGACAGTATTGCGCTATGGGGCACATTCACTTGGGCTTCCGAGGGACATGTGGTAGTAATAAAAGACAGCATGAGAGCTCTGGACTATGTGAACATTATTGCTGACAACCTGCAACCGTTCATGCTTTTGTCTTCCAGAAGGTTAACTGTGCGTGTCATAAGGACAGAATCACGATACAGTGGTTTGATGAGCGTGATTGTGAACTCACGTTGATATCTTGGCCACCAAATCCGTCTGATCTGAACCCACTGGTACACATCTGGGACGGTATTTGTCCACAGACCCGGCCCTTAATTTGCAAGACTTTCATAACATGTGGGAAGGCATCTGGTGACACGTACCTCCGGAAATCTACGAAGGATTTGTCGAATTCGTGTCACGCAGAATCATGGCTGTATTGCATTCCAAAGATGAACAGCACTTGTTAAGCAGATGGTCATGATGCTTTTGGTCATCACGGAAGGTGTATACAGTCTAAACAATACATTGTATCTGTTGTAGCGGAAGGTGGGGAGAAGTGACCACTAAGTGAAATTGAATTTTCACCAAACTATGATTATCGATACAAGCTTATCGTCCACATTTTCTGAATATACATATTACAAGGTATCACACTAAACATTTGTAGGTGAAAATAAAAAAAATATTTAGGAGCTGTATGCATTTTTCTGAAGGTGTACGAAATGGCAACTTTACCCACTACTTCCCCCTACCTAGAGGGGTCAAGTTGTCAGTTCCATCACAATACGATCCCATGTTTGTTGCTCTGCTTTTCGGACATACTTTCTAGGCATCTTGATGTCCTAGTATCTGAAAAAGTTCCTAATGCCTTAGCCAGAACGTTTACAATCGGAAGAAGAAATATAGGGTACGGCCTTTCTGCCATACAGCCCCAAAGTGACGGACAGAATCGGCCGTATATTGCGCAGACACGGCGTGAAGACGATTTTCAAACCGACAAGGAAGACCAAAGAGTGTCGTAGATCGGCAAAGGAGAAAAGGGACCCACTTGGAATGTCGGGAATGTACAGTATACCATGCACATGCGAAAAAGCGTATGTCGGAATGACTGGACGATCAATCAACACCAGGATCAAAGAACATAAGCGACATTGCAGGTTGGGGCAGATGGAGAAATCGGCCGTGGCAGAGCACGCACTGAGTGATACCGATCACGTAATAAAATTCGCCGACACGGAAGTTTTGGCTGTAGAGAAGCACTATCACACCTGCCTGTACAGAGAAGTTGTAGAAATACAAAAACACGCGAATAGCTTCAACAAGAAAGAGGAAAGCCTTAAGGTAAACGGATCCTGGCTTCCCGTACTGCAGCGAACGACCGTCGCAGGTAGCAAGAGGGAACCGCACCGGAAATGACCGCGGAGAAGCCCTCGGACGTTGGCGCGCTAGGTACATATAGTTTGCGGCCGCGAGCTCGGCTCCAGTTCACCACCGACAACGGAGGATGAAGCTTTGACAATACCAGCCACTCGTGCTGGCGAAACGTCAGTAAAAAACTTGAATATTCATCATATCTATAATAGTTTAGGATTTACTGTTAGAGTGAAATTAACAAGTTTTGTAACAAAGACCTGAATGCTAAAATCTGAACGCTTTGATCGATCTTATCGATCGACATTTCATATAAAACCGCATCATTAAAATAAAAACTGTTGTAAATATCAACTCTATTTGTTTAAAAGATGTAGTAAATTTAAATTATCAGTGTCTTCAGTTAAGCGTCAGATCAGCATTTCCTCCACACAAAACACATTGAACGATGACAGCTTGACACCTTATTGAATCATTAAAAAATAGTTCAAATGGCTCTGACCACTGTGGGACTTAACATCTGAGTCATCAGTCCCCTAGACTCAGAACTACTTAAACCT
This sequence comes from Schistocerca nitens, assembly GCF_023898315.1. Lineage (NCBI taxonomy): Eukaryota > Metazoa > Arthropoda > Insecta > Orthoptera > Acrididae > Schistocerca > Schistocerca nitens. The sequence continues at coordinate 101,677,829 of NC_064620.1, read as the reverse complement.
AACTAACCTAAGGACATCACACACATCCATGCCCGAGGCAGGATTCGAGCCTGCGACCGTAGCAGCAGCGCGGTTCCCGACTGAAGCGCCTAAGAACCGCTCGGCCGCAACTGCAGGCTATTGAATCATTAGGCAACAGAATATTTGCTGTAACGTTTAGTGCATAATAGCTACTTTTGTTCTGTATTTATTTATCATAAAGCACATTGGTGCAAGGCTACTGGCCGTGACATTCAACGTTAAGAAGGAAATTGCATTGGTTTTATGTAAAAGAATTTAACGTTTATTATGTAATGTATATTACTGTTTCTTTATTTAGAACGTGAAAGTGGTCAAGCTTGATTATTCAAGTATGTTAAAATGTAAAATAATGTAGAATAAGCTGTAGTCAATCAAATGGACGGTTTCAGGAAAGGGAACTGCCCGAGTCAGTTGAGCGAGGAGGTTCGGCGCGCGGGAAACGCGGCCAGAGACAGGCAGAGGGACAGTTCGGCTGGAGACACCGGAGGGTACAGCTGGTGGAGACGCGAAAGCTGACGCTCGGTCTTTAGGTAGCTGGGAGGAAGTGAAACGACTGAGAAAATTTCGCGTTGTGTGGTATCGCGGGACATAGTCTCTGAGCGGTGAGCAGCCGCGCGCCTGGTGTGAGCACTAACTTTTCGCGAAGATAACGAGGTGGAATATCAGATTTGTATTTCGCGATGAGATTGTGAATGATCGATCGTGTCAAATGGATATGCACTCGAGTGTAAGAGTAACTCCAAAAAACACCACTTTCGACATTAATTTGCAACTGTGTGGCCTACATCATTTATGGGTCGTTAATTTAGTTCTCGATATTACTATTACTGTTATTATATCTCATATTAACTTCATACAATTTCGCAAAGTTTCCATCAGCCAGACAATTTAACCAAAGGGTCACTAGTGTCTAATTTAGGGCGTGTAACGCGACACGTGCGGTTCAACCCCTAGACGAGTTTGAGCCAAGACATTTCGACCAAGAGGAACCGCATCTGAACACGGACATCTTTGGGATGTTAGCTCGCACCATATGGAAATGAAAATTTTTCCCCCACAATGGATGCCTAATAAACAATCGCACAATGCTTAACGGTGTGAATTACTTAACCAGTGTGTTTTCGTTTCGTTTCATTACAACAGGTTCGTGTTGTCTTCGGCATTTGGGACAACTACGTTATGTTTCTCCTGCCGTAACATCAGTGCTGTGCGAGAAACAATTGCAATGCAGTGCTAATATTTCACAACAGTTCCCTGCATTTTAGACAGTCGCTACAGATTTACTGCACTCTTACTTCTTACTTTTTTTACACTGGAGTCAGCAACGTTCGTGTCTTCCCTGAGGTAGTTATAGGTCATTTCATGGTACGCCGCACTTTACTGTCGAGCTTCACCCCTTTGCTTAAGGGACACCTTTTCGCATGCATGTCTCAGTGTTTTCATTTTCAGAAATGCGCCTAAGAACTAATATCGTTACAACTTAGACTTTTTTCCATCCGAACGAGGATGCATTCAGGAGAACGGCGGCACAATTTCCCGCCCAGCCTTCCAGATCTAACTTGTCTGTGTTTTCCTTACATCCACATCTACATATACATGTTTACTCTGCAAATCACTCTTAAGTGCCTCACAAACGGTTCATCCAACCTCCTTCACAATAATTCTCTATTATTCCAACCTCGAATAGCGAGCAAAAAAAAGGCGAGCACCTGTATCTTTATACCGTGTAACCGAAGATTAACGGACTCCTGTTAGCACCCATGTGGATGACCTCACATGTTTCATTATTTAGAATCAATTGCCAGTTTTCGCACGATACAGATATCTTTTCTAAATCGTTTTGGAATTAATTTTGGTCTTCTGATGACTTTATTAGACGACAGACGACAGTATCATCTACAAGCAATCTACAGCGACAGTTGAGATTGTCTCTTAAATAGGCGCAATAGAAAGCTTGGCGAACGCCAGAAATCACTTCTGCTTTACTGGAAGACTTTCCATCAACTACTACGAACTGTGACATCTCTGACATCTCACCAACTTCACTACAAGCCGATTGTGTGGTACAGTGTCAAAAGCCTTCTGGAAATCTATAAATATGGAATCAATTCGAAATCAATTTGAAATCTCTTGTCAATAGTACTAAGGAACTAGTTGCGTTCCACTGGAACGATGTTTCTAAATCCGTGTTGACTGTGTGTCAACAGACCGTTCTCTTTTAGGTAATTCATAATATTCGAACACAATACATGCCCCAAAATTCTACTGCATACCGCTGTTAATGTTATGGGCTTGTAATTTAGTGGATTACTCCTATTACATTTCTTGAATATTGGTTTGATCATTGCAACTTTCCAGCCTTTGAGACGTATATTTCGTGGAGCGAGCGGTTATGCGATTGTTAAGCATCGAGCTATTGCATCAGCATACTCTGAAAGGAACCAAATTGGTATACGGTTTCGACTGGAAGACTTGCTTTTATTAAGTGGTTTAATTTGCAGCACTACTCCGAGTTTATCTATTCCTAAGTTACTCATGTTGGCAGCTATTCTTGATTCGAATTCTAGAATATTTACTTCGTCTCCTTTGGCGAAGGAATTTTAGAACACTGTATTTAGTAAGTCTGCTTTGGCAGCACTGTCGGCGATAGCATTTCCATTTTTATTGCCCAGAGAAGGCATTGATTGGGTCTTGCCGCCAGCTTAAATTGCTTAAGGCAGTGCTGGGACACTTCCTAAAAAAAAGGCCTATTTTCATCCCTATCCTTTCACAGTCCACGCTTTTGCTCCATCTACGATGATTTCGCTGTCGACGGAACGTTGGACTCAGTTGTTCGTCCTTCGTTCGGGGTTTAGTGTTTTCGTCTTGCAGTAACAACGTATCCACATTTCTATCATCGTATCCATATGGTGATCTGGCTGAGATACTCATGAACAATTGAAGGGCTTATTTCAATAGTGGTACCACCACTTTTCTGCCTATAATGCTTCTGAAATTAATGATTCAAACAAACAGAAAGAAAGGTTCATCTCTAGCAAGAAGCCATATTCTTGAATATTTCTGGTACCTCAACTGCAGATTTTTCAGTGCTCATTTAACTTTAGGACTCTGTATCTCAAAATGAACAAAAATGGACTTGTACCACTATTAAGCTAAGCCCTTCAATCTGCCTCCATTTTGCTCTATCTTAATCCACCTCTTCGCAGTTTTGTCCTCTAGTCTTCGGATTTTCCTTAATCTGATCCAACCATCTCTTTCCGGGGCGTCCTATTGGCCTTTTCCCCTGCACATTTCTATCCAAGTATTGTTTTGGCAGACGGCTATCCTTAGTTCTCTTCACATGTTCAAACTACGTGAGCCGTGAAGCCTCAGTCTCTCCATCACTGACAGATCCACTTGTCTTCATTCCCAATTCTCTACTAGTCTTCTGCAAGGTCGATCGCAGAAACTTCGTTTCGCATGCTTGTAACTTGCTCAAACATGCCTTAGACAGCTCCCCAAGCTGTATGTCGTAATCGGCACGACATACATTCTATGGACGGGCTGTCTGACTCTCACAGGAGTCCCTTTGTCCCACACAAGGTTCCGCGCTTGATGAAAAAAGTTAGATCCCTTTCACACTCTATTGTGTACTTCTTGTCTGGCAGTTCCATTCCTTGACAATGTACTTCCCAGCCAACTGGAAGCTTTCACACCCTGGGCAGGCATCCTGCTCATAATCATTGCTACAGTTTTGGCCTTGCTGACTGTCGGCTGGCGCACTAAACTTGGAATTCTATTCATCTAATCTTCCACGCACCTCTAGTTCTGTTTCTCCTCAAATAGCTACATCATCAGTAAAGACTAAAGCTCTGAGGTCACAATTTCCTGTCTCGTTGATTTCCTTTGTAATCCCGTCCGTAAGTGCAAAATAATAAGAAATGGGGAAAGTGCAGTATCCTTTTGGACTCTTCTCTCTGTCCTGAACAAGTCCTATCTGCCATTACCTATTTCTACACAACTTTTGCAGCCATCATGGAGCGTTTGCACTTTCCTTATTAGGGAGTTTTAAAACAGTAGTTTTTCTAAACACTCCCAGATCTTACACCTTGACTTACTGTCATATGCTTTTTCCCAGTCAAGGAATACGATTATGAGAATTTGACCGTTTTCCTGACATTTTTGAAATGTTTAATGGTAATGACACACCAAAATCAAAATAGTAATCCGTTGCAGTTGTTACATATTTTATTACAATCAAAAGCATTATAAAATCACAATCACAATAATACAGGAGACTGCCTTACAAGGCCAGATCACTCGGATTAATAACAAATAAATTTCTTTAACCGGAACAAGACCCACAAATCTTGAAATTTGAATATGAATAGGTAAATATCCTCATGTAAAGCTTTACTTAAATAGTACAAATATCCATACAATTCCCATCAGAACTCTCATTACTTCCAATCAGCTGAGGAACAGAGTAAGGGTCAGAATACAGATCTTTTAAGGTTTGGCTAGCCAACTTTCCTAAACAAAACTATATACAAATGACTGAAACAGTTAAGGAAGTGCTTTAATTTTGACCAAACCAATCTTCAAATTTACTTACTCAGTTGATTAATCAACAATATTCTTAGAATGATTACAACTAGAACATGACTATATGACAATACCCCTAAGATGAGGTCGCTTCAATATTGCATGTGAATTGGCGATAGACACGAGCAGACCAAGGATTCAAATCAATACGAGAGATCCACGAGACAGGAAATGACATAGAAATGTACTCAACTTTGCACTGCAATTGAACTTCAGATGCTATAATTCTCCACTGGAAAGATGGAATCACACCACAGTGACAACATAACCCAAGATTTAAAGGAGAGGACAGGGCCTTAAATAACTCTCTGGCCCCGTGGTGCTCTGCTCCCAGTATGCTCGCGTCGACCGCTGCCAGTTGTCTGTAACACAACACACATCAACGGCAGACAGTATTCTGAGACATAAACTACACAACCAGGTGATCAATACAACTGAATAGAAACAGCCTCCGTGAGTTACTTGACCAGTGCCAGCTCTTAAACTTTGGTTAATACGTTCGCTAAAAATCATGCCCTAAAGTTAAGATGACAAGAATTATCTCGGCGCACATTTAGACGCCAAACTACGAAATGAACTACAAGGTAGAATAGAGGACGTATCTCGGCGTGTCTTGAAATGCCAGAGCCTGACTTACTCACTACTCGTTGCACTTCTAGCTACATCTTTAATCACACCTCATGTCGGTTGGAATCACCATGGGCGGTGGATCTTCACCTACGACTCAACACGCCGTAGCCGCTGGTCCCGCTCCTTCGTTGTCCGAGTCGTCCTCTTGCCATCCTGCCTACGTACACAGTCACACGTGACTCTCGCTCACCGCCGATCCCGACACCTCTCTTCAGCAGATCGCACGCGGTGCCGTTAAATCCGCCCGCCAAAGATGAGCAGAAGACAAAAAAGCATCGAAGTCGACTCAAAGATCAAAATGATGATCGATGGAAACTGGCGCCAGAAACGCACCAGCTCAACTTTTCCATTAACTGTCCCAGTGCAAGTACAAAGCCTGTTATTCCTCAGCTGCTTCTGGATCCACGGTGTTCCACTCTAAACTGATGTTCTAACAGCAATTTTAATATTTTCTGAATATTTTTCTAGTATCTTAATACACTGTGAAATAGTGTTGTTTCCTCTGCAATTCAAACACTTTCTTCTACTCCTATCCTGAACAGTGTATTATAATCTTCAGGAGGTGGTATTCCACAGCTCTTATACATTTGAAAATGTCATATTACCACCTTGAGCTGCTGCTAAAATACAAGATGTTCAATAAGTAACATTGCGGTTCATTGCTTGCTGTATTAGTCATGGAAGCTATAAGAGCTGCTGGAGTGATCCCATTGAACATGAAAACACAGTTGCACACGTTTCTGCATGTTCTTGAAGCTGTTGTGCGGAACATCAAGAGTGATGTTCTGAACGTGACGTGTCAGTGCAGCTTGCAGATCTTGTATGCTGTGCGGATTGCCTTCATAGGCCTTTCCTTTCAACGTATCCCATAGAAAGTAATCCGATGAAGCCAAGTCGGCTGGACGCAGAGGCCAGAGTCCTCGAGAGATGATGCGACAACCGAAGATGTCCTTTAAAAAGTTCATCGCCTTGTGGGCAGTGGGTGGAGTCACCCCATCCTGTTGGAAACAGGCATTCTCAGTTTCATCCTCATTTAGGTCATCTAGGAAGGGCTCCAGAATGCAGGTGCAGTAGCGTTCTGCATTTATGGTGCCCTGAAAGAAATGGCTCTGAGCACTATGGGACTTAACTGCTGTGGTCATCAGTCCCGTAGAACTTAGAACTACATAAACCTAACTAACCTAAGGACATCCCACACATCCATGCCCGAGGCAGGATTCGAACCTGCGAGCGTAGCGGTCGCGCGGTTCCGGACTGTAGCGCCTAGAACCGCTTGGCCACTCCGGCCGGCCCCCTGAAAGAAGATCGCCCCAATGATCCGTTTACGACTCACGGCACACCAAATACCAACCTTCCATGCAGTGGGGACACCTTAAATTCATGCGGTTTCTCCGTATCCACAAACGACTATTCTGGCTATTCGCGTAACCGGAGAGATGAAACCGTGCCTCATCCTTGAAAAACGTTGTCTCAAGAATCCCATCACCATTGTCCTTCAGTAAGGACAGAAACCAGTTGCAAAGTCACACGCCCCGGGCGGTGTCCCTCAATTCATGAAAAACCGACATTTTGTACGGATACATGGACAGTGACTTCCGGAGAATCTTGTGAGTGGAATCCACGGACACGCGCCTAGAATCGCTCAGCCACAATGGCCGGCTAGTCGTTTAACCGTTTTTTTTGGACTTCGCTGCGTCATGTCTTGCACCTCCGCCACCTTCTCTTCGGATGTGGATGTGGATGGCCTGCCTGATTTTGGAGCATTATGAACGCTTCCGGTCTTTCGAAACTTGGTGATGAGGTTCCGTACAGCATTATGGTTGGGCATCTTCACTCCTGGGAACTTTGCTGCAAACGCAGCTTTTACTGCTTAGATAAACTCGTCTCCATTGCGGAACACATGCTCCACAAGAAACACTCTTTGTTCAGTGATGTCACACAAGGCGTCGGTCCTCAGTCAAACCGGACCTGAGAAAAAATACAAATACCTGGTCAAATATGGTTCAAATATGTTAAACAATGGAAATGTTGTATTAATAATTGAAAATCAAATCAGTCATTATTTAGCACACCACAACATGGAATTACATAGTTACTTTCTGAACACTCGGTACTTTATTTATACAGCCAGTTTTAGTCGTCTGAACACCATCAGGTTCATAAAAGCAGTCAAGGCATCACGACAGGTGAAATATAAAATCGTTACCGATATCAAAATCATGAATAATACACTTTTATCATATCGTAATACAAATTACGTCGTCAATCTACGTGTATAGACTGAAAACGCAGTTTATATTACTATAATGTAACAGTGTATTATTGGAGGTTTTATCACCTATAAGGATTTTATATTTCACCTAACGTGATGCTGAGTACTTTTATGAACCTGATGATGGTCAGACGCTTGAAACTTGCTGGATAAATAAAGTACTTTACCAGCAGTTCAAGGCAGTAATACGAAGTTTTTAGGTCTTATAATCCGCTTCATTCCGTCATTGGTGCTTTATCTACCCTCGAAGTAACTCCCAGTGTTCGATATACCCAATGTATTCCTGAGTTCATAACGAGAAGCAAAACGGACACAGGGATTAGATTGTCGTAGCGAAACTGAATATTGTAACCCCCAAATCCTCCAAAAATAAACGAAAAAGATACCTATTCAAAAAAGCAGATAAAAATTCACTTGACGCCTTCCTGAGAGATAGTCTCCACTTCTTCCAAATTGTCAATGTAAGTGTAGACCAGGTTTGGCTTGAATTCAAAGAAATAGCAACAATTCAGAGATTTATACCAAATAAATTAACAAACGATGGAGCTGATCCTCCTTGGTACACGAAACTAAAAAATAAGAAGTCAGTAGGCTTAGATAAAGTACCAATGTGTGTACTGAAACAATGCAAGGCCCATTAACAAATATAATAAATAAATCCTTCACATCAGGGACATTTTCAGAGCAGTTAAAACAGGCAAGAGTTGTACCTTTGCTTAAGAAAGTAATGCAGAAGACATAAAAAATTACTGACCCATTTCCCTGCTGTCAGCATTCTCAAAAATAATAGAAGCAATTATGAAAGACAGATTAATGAATTACCTGAACAATTACAATCTTTCAAGCGAATCACAGTTTGGTTACCGAAGTGACAAAAATACGGAATCAGCCATAGTAGAATTCGCTATAGTTGTACTTGATGCTCTTGATAAAGATGAGTGTGCCACAGGCCTATTTTTGGATCTTTCTAAGGCGTTTGACACAGTCGACCACAAGATTCTGTTAAATAGATTAGAAGCATTGGGAATAAGAGGGGTACTAATGACTGGCTTCGATCATACCTAACAGATAGGGTACAAAGAGTAGAGATAATACATACTTCAAATAGATCCAAACATTTAGTATTTTTGGATCTTTCTAAGGCGTTTTATACAGTCGACCACAAGATTCTATTAAATAAATTAGAAGCATTAGGAATAAGAGGGTTAGCTAATGACTGGTTTTGATCATACCTAACAGATAGGGTACAAAGAGTAGATATAACACATACTTCAGATAAATCTAAACATTTAGTAAAACACTTATCAGAACCAAAATACATTAATCTAGGGGTTCTGATAGGTAGCATATTAGGACCAATACAGTTCCTGATACACACTGAATTTCCCAGTAGTGTTACTCATGGTGAAAAATATCCTCTTCGCTGATGACAGCAATATTATAGTCACTGAGAAAACAAGAGAACTCCTTCCCGAGAAAGTAAATGAAACTCTCTAGAAAGTTTATGATTGGTCAATAAGCAATAAATTGACATTGAACATAAAGAAAACTAACGCCATGAATTTCAGTTTGAAGAGGAAAAATGACAATATTAAATTAAATGTAGATGACACCTCTATAGACTGTGTAACAAATGCAGAATTTCTAGGAATGAATATTTATTCTTAATTGAAGCGGTGTGAACACACAAAGGTACTTGCAAGCAGAATGTCATCAGCACGTTATGCCCTTAGAATCCTATCATCAGTGTGTAACATGCGGTGTCCTTTAGTTACATATTATTCTTATGTACACTTAATTCTTAGCTATGGCATTCTTTTTTGGGGAACAAATGCACAAAATATGAACATAATTTTGAAACTCCAGAAAAGAGCCATAAGAATAATAACCAAAAATACTAGTCGAGCTCATTGTAAAGATCTGTTCAGAATACTGGGGATTTTAACTGCTTCATGTGAATACATTTACCAGTCAGCTGTACACATCAAAAATAACATTGGTAATTACTGCACAAACAGTTCTGTCCATGACCATGTAACAAGAGATAGACTCAACTTACATTTACCAGGTAAAAATAAACATAAAACACAAAACAGCATTTTCTACCAAGGAATAAAACTGTACAATAAATTACCAAAAGAGATTAAAAAAATTGCAAAAATACACTTATTTAAAAAGGCAGCTAAAAAGTACCTGTTATGCAATACATTTTATGCATTGAAGGATTACTTAGCTAAAACAGAGTAGGGGTTTGATAAAAAAATGTTATACAAATAAATAATAATAACAACAATAATGATTATAAAATATCCAAAATTCCACATAACACCTTCACTTTATGTTTTTATCCTCCTCCTTTTCCTTTCTAGAAATACTTACCCCCAAGCTATGCATAGCACAATACTAACACCTCTTCCTCTTTCTGAGTTCAGCATCTCACTCTTTATGGAGGGATGCTGACTCAGTTTTTCAGGATAGAAAATGGGAAGTTTTGGTACAGAAAGTGGCCCAGAGATCACCACGGTATGTATGTGTGTGCAGTCAGTGAAGTGTATGAAACAATATGTGTATAGTGTGTGCAGTGACTGATAGTGAGATATGAGTGAACAATGTGGCATTACATTATTTAATAAGTTATTTGTAAAAAAAGTATTGTATACCAGGAGTAGACCCCCCCCCCCCCCTGAACCGTGGACCTTTCCATTGGTGGGGAGGCTTGTGCGCCTCAGCGATACAGATAGCCGTACCGTAGGTGCAACCAGAACAGAGAGGCATCTGTTGAGAGGCAAGGAAAACGTGTGGTTCCTGAAGAGGGGCAGCAGCCTTTTCAGCAGTTGCAGGGGCAACAGTCTGGATGATTGACTGATCTGGCCTTGTAACACTAACCAAAACGGCCTTGCTGTGCTGGTACTGCGAACGGCTCAAAGCAACGAGAAACTACGGCCGTAATTTTTCCAGAGGGCACGCAGCTTTACTGTATGGATAAATGATGATGGAGTCCTCTTGAGTAAAATATTACGGAGGTAAAATAGTCCCCCATTCGGATCTCCGGGCGGGGACTACTCAGGAGGACGTTGATATCAGGAGAAACGAGAGTGGCGTTCTACAGATCGGAGCGTAGAATGTCAGATCCCTTAATCGGGCAGGTAGGTCAGAAAATTTAAAAAGGGAAATTGATAGGTTAAAGTTAGGAGGAGCAAGACTTCTGGTCAGGTGAATACAGAGCTATAAATACAAAATCAAATAGGGGTAATGCAGGAGTAGGTTTAATAATGAATAGGAAAATAGGAATGCGGGTAAGCTACCACAAACAGCATAGTGAACGTATTATTGTGGCCAAGATAGATACGAAGCCCATGCCTACTACAGTAGTACAAGTTTATATGGCAAATAGCTCCGCAGATGATGAAGAGATTGATGAAATGTATGATGAGATAAAATAAATTATTCAGGTAGTGAAGGGATACGAAAATTTAATAGTCATGGGTGACTGGAATTCTATAGTCGGAAAAGGAAGAGAAGGAAACATAGTAGGTGAATATGGAATGGGAGTAAGGAATGAAAGAGGAAGCCGCCTGGTAGAATTTTGCACAGAGCATAACTTAATCATAGCTAACACTTGGTTCAAGAATGATGACAGAAGGTTGTACACATGGAAGAAGCCTGGAGATAGTGGAAGGTATCAGATAGATTATATAATGGTAAGACAGAGATTCAGGAACCAGGTTCTAAATTGTAAGACATTTCCAGGGGCAGATGTGGACTCTGGCCACAATCTATTGGTTATGAACTGTAGAATAAAACTGACGAAACTGCAAAAAGTTGGGAAATTGAGGAGATGGGACCTGGATAAACTGAAAGAACCTGAGGTTGTAGAGAGGTTCAGGGAGAGCATTAAGAAAGGATTGACAAGAATGGGGGGAAAGAAATACAGTAGAAGAAGAATGGATAGCTTTGAGAGACGAAATAGTGAAGGTAGCGGAGGATCAAGTGAAGGATCATGTGAAGTATGTTAGCGGCAAGATTCAATCAACGCCTTCTCTGCACGATAGCGATGGAGACTTCAGTGCTGCCAAAGCAGAGTTACTAAACACAGCCTTCCGAAACGCCTTCACAAAAGAAGAAGTAAATACACCAGATTACGAATCAACAACAGCTGCCAACATGAGTAACGTAGAAGTAAATATCCTCGGAGTAGTGAAGTAACTTAAATCACTTAATAAAAGCAAGTGTCTTGTCTAGATTGTATACCAATTAGGTTCCCTTCAGAATAGACTTATGCAATAGCTCCATATTTAACAATCATATACAATAATTCGCTCGACGAAAGATCCGTACCCAAAAACTGGAAAGTTGCACAGGTCACACCAATATTCAAGAAAGGTAGTAGGAGTAATCCACTAAATTACAGGCCCATATCATTACCATCGATATGCAGCAGGATTCTGGAACATATATTGAGTTCGAAAATTATGTATTACCTCGAAGAAAACGGTATGTTGACACACACTCAGGATGGATTTAGAGAACACCGTTCTTGTGAAACACAACTAGCTCTTTATTCGCATGAAGTGTTGAGTGCTATTGACAAGGGATTTCAGTTTTTTCCGTACTTCTGGATTTCCGGAAAGATTTTGACACTGTACCATGTAAGCGGCTTGAAGTGAAATTTCGTGCTTATGGAATATCATCTCAGTTATGTGACTGGATTCGTGATTTCATACCAGAGAAGTCACAGTTCGTACTAACTGACAGAAAGACATCTAGTAAAACAGAAGTTTCTGGCGTTCCCCAAGGTGGTGTCATAGGCCCTTTGCTGTTCCTTATCTGTATAAACGATGTGGGTGACAATCTGAACAGCCGTTTATCGACTATAAAGTCATCAGAAGATCAAAACAAATTGCAAAACGATTTAGAAAAGATAGCTGTATGTTACGGAAATCGGCAATTGACCCTAAATAATGATAAATTTGAGGTCATCCACAGGATTGCTAAAAGGAACCCTTTACACTTTGGTTACACGATAAGTCTAATCTAAAGACCGTAAAGTCAACTAAATACCTAGGAATTACGATTACGAACAACTTAAATTGAAAGAAACACGTAGAAAATGTTGTGGGGAAGGTTAACCAAATACTGCGTTTTATAGGGAGGACACATAGAAAAAGTAACAGATCTACTAAGGAGACTGTCTACACTACGCTTGTCCGTTTTCTTTTTCAGTACTGCTGCGCGGTGTGGGATGCTTACCAGACAGGGTTGACAGAGTACATGGAAAAAGTTGAAAGAAGAGCAGCAAGTTTTACGTGATCGCCAAATAGGGAAGAGAGTGTCACTGAAATGATAGAGGATTTAGGGTGGACATCATTAATACAAAGGTGTTTTTCGTTGCAGCGGAATCTTCTTACGAAATTTCAATCACGAACTTTATTCCCCTAATGCGAAAATATGATGTTCACACTGACCTACATAGGGAGGAACGATCACCATGATAAAATAAGGGAAATCAGAGCTCGTACGAAAAGATATATGTGATCTTTCTTTCCGCCCGCTATACGAGATTGGAATAATAGAGAATTGTGAAGGTGGTTCGATGAACCCTCTGCTAGGCGCTTTAATGTGATGTTGTAGGTGTAGATATAGATGGATGCCCGCTGCCTTGACAATGTTTGCTGTCGAATCATCAGGCCGCACTAACTTGCCACCTTTCATCTGCTTCAAGACATTCTTAATCTCTGCCCAAGTAGTAACTGGTTGTTTCACTTTAGGTTCTGGAGCCCTGGAAAATCCTTTATTTTCTGTTTGTTATCTCCTTGCCATTCGGTGATGTGTTAAAGTAATTCTCACATTACAGTTCCTCATTATTAATTACTAGTGTAAAATGAACATAACTCTTCAGATTTTCCTACGGCGTCAGTAATTTTCATACTTCTTCGATCACCGTTTGTCCAATACCGTGTTGTAAACTTTCTTGATGTTTTCACCTCTGTCTGAAGTTCTGAGACGTCGTTCAGATTAATCATCTTCAACATAAATAGCGACATGTTATAATTCAGTCACTATTACTTAACTTTTATAACTGTAGGACCCTATTTCTTCATATTCTTCAATTAACCATGCTTCTGCTGACTATAAACTGCTCGAAACAAATAAATTTATGACTCCAGTGTATTCCACATCATAGCTTTGAAACAAACGCACTCGACACAACTACACTCTCGGATCAAAAGTGCCCGAACGCCTACTAATGGATGTTGATGTCGATTTGAGTCCGCCCTTCGTCTTTATAACGACTTGAACTCTGCTGGAGATACTTCCAGCGAGGTGTTTGAATGACTTTTGAGGAGGGGGGGGGGGAAATGGGGCGGGGGGAGAATCGCAGTCCATTCTTTCTTAAGATCCTAAACCAGAGAATCTTGTCATGTTTGGCGCTATGGTCTGGAGCGAAGTAGTTGCAACTCATCTCAAAGATGTTCCATTGGGTCCAGCCCATTTCGTTAATATTATCGTCCACAAACCATTGCCTCACAGTTACTATTTTACGATAATGTGCATTTTCATGCTGATACAATGAATTGTCGTCCCTACACTCCTCTAGTGTACTCAATACACAATGCTTCAGATCGTTTCGCATTTATCGTTTTCTTTTTCGCAGTAAGGGGCCACATCCTAACCGTGAAAAACACCCCCATGCTGCAACACCACTTCCTCCTGTAGTTCACTGTTGGTACAACACACGATGGGAAGTACACTACTAGCCATTAAATTTGCTGCACCAAGAAGAAATGCAGATGATAAACGGGTATCCATTGGACAAATATATTATACCAGAACTGACATGTGATTACATTTTCACAGAATTTGGGTGCATAGATCCTGAGAAATCAGTACCCAGAACAACCACCTCTGGCCGTAATAACGGCCTTGATGCGCCTGGGCATTGAGTCAAACAGAGCTTGGATGGCGTGCACAGGTACAGATGCCCATGCAGCTCCAACACGATACCACAGTTCGTCAAGAGTAGTGTCTGGCGTATTGTGATGAGCCAGTTGCTCGGCCACCATTGACCAGACGTTTTCAATTGGTAAGAGATCTGGAGAATGTACTGGCCAGGACAGCAGTCGACTATTTTCTGTATCCAGAAAGGCCCATACAGGATCAGCAACATGCGGTCGTACATTATCCTCCTGAAATGTAGGGTTTCGCAGGGATCGAATGAAGGGTAGAGCCACAGGTCGTAACACATCTGAAATGTAACGTCCACTGTTCAAAGTGCCGTCAGTGAGAACAAGAGGTGACCGAGACGTGTAAACCATGACACCCCATACCATCACGCCGGGTCATAAGCCAATATGGCGATGACGAATACACGCTTCCAATGTACGTTCACCGCGATGTCGCCAAACACGGATGCGACCATCACGATGCTGTAAACAGAACCTGGATTCATCCGAAAAATGACGTTTTGCCATCCGTGCACCCAGGTTCGTCGTTGAGTACACCATCGCAGGCGCTCCTGTCTGTGATGCAGCGTCAAGGGTAACCGCAGCCATGGTCTCCGAGCTGATAGTCCATGCTGCTGCAAACGTCGTCGAACTGTTCTTGCAGATGGTTGATGTCTTGCAAACGTCCCCATCTGTTGACTCAGGGATCGAGACGTGGCTGCATGATCCGTTACAGTCATGCGGATAAGATGCCTGTCATCTCGACTGCTAGTGATACGAGGCCGTTGGGATCCAGCACGGCGTTCCGTATTACCCTACTGAACGCACCAATTCCAGCCGGCCGCGGTGGTCTCGCGGTTCTAGGCGCGCAGTCCGGAACCGTGCGACTGCTACGGTCGCAGGTTCGAATCCTGCCTCGGGCATGGATGTTTGTGATGTCCTTAGGTTAGTTAGGTTTAAGTAGTTCTAAGTTCTAGGGGACTAATGACCACAGCAGTTGAGTCCCATAGTGCTCAGAGCCATTTGAACCATTTTGAACCAATTCCATATTCTGCTGTCATTGGATCTCGACCAACGCGAGCAGCCGTGTCCGCGATACGATAAACCGCAATAGCGATAGGCTACAATCCGACCTTTATGAAAGACGGAAACGTGATGGTACGCGTTTCTCCTCCTTACACGAGGCATCACTACAACGTTTCACCAAGGAACGCCGGTCAACTGCTGTTAGTGTATGAGACATCGTTTGGAAACTTTCCCAATGTCAGCACGTTGTAGGTGTCGCAACCGGCGCCAACCTTGTGTGAATGCTCTGAAAAGATAATCATTTGCATATCGCAGTATTTTCTTCCTGTCGGTTAAATTTCGCGTCTGTAGCACGTCATCTTCGTGGTGCAATAATTTTATTGGCCAGTAGTGTACTTTATGTCTCTTGTACTGAATTGTTTTTTAACATTGAAATCCATTTTGTTATTGTGGTTTCCAAGAGCCGGTCTGGGTGTCCTTTAATTTGGTTTCTACCGTTTGGTGTCGCGATTTTCAAGCCGCGATGGGCGAAAATCATGCTTGGCTTCACAGTACTCAGTGTGTGGCTATCACTGTAACATGCAGTTCTGTTTGACGCCTGTCAATATATTTTAGTATGTCGACGACTCCCAAGGTTGGTGTGTCTTTTAATTCTTTGTTTCAAAAATGGTTCAAATGGCTCTGAGCACTATGGGACTCAACTGCTGAGGTCATTAGTCCCCTAGAACTTAGAACTAGTTAAACCTAACTAACCTAAGGACATCACACACATCCATGCCCGAGGCAGGATTCGAACCTGCGACCGTAGCGGTCTCGCGGCTCCAGACTGCAGCGCCAGAACCGCGCGGCCACTTCGGCCGGCTCTTTGTTTCCCCCGCGTATTTTGACGATGGTAGGTTTCTGCTCTTTTATACTCTACCGACACCGCGAGCCATGCTTCAATTTACATCATGCTCATTCGGTAATGTTTTGTGCTTACAGGCTTTATCATATCTAACGAAGATTGTTATGTGCTTTCCGGGCTCGCCTTTTGACTGTGTTTTGAAGATAAATACTTTGTGAGTACTTTCTGAATGAGTGATCACGAATCCTTAAAGACACAATGTTCTTTTTCATAATAAAAGTGCCAAAATACACAAATGAGAGGTGAAAATGATAGGACCCAGTTCCAAACTTGCAATCTGCGACTCATCTACCAGTTATTTGTTTAGAGGATCTTGTAGCTCACACATAATTGTAGAAATACAGTGAGCGATAGTACTACTAAACAAGAGACGTTAAATTGCTGGACCTTTGGTAAAAAAAAAAAAAAAAAAAAACGACCTATACTCCACAAGCCATCCTATGATGTGTGCTGGCTGGTCTGTGGTCCATTCGCAAATGGTGCAGGAGAAGAAAACTTGGTTATGTCTTCACTATGTATTTTATTAGTCCTTCGGTGCAAGTGACCCAGACTCACGAGCAATACTCAAGAATCAGTCAAACAACTGTTTCGTAATCGATTTCTTTCCAATTTCGTTAAAATCTATTTCTTTTTCAGTAAGATAATATTTAACAGCCGTGTGCCCTAAGTAATAGCTGGCAACTGTATTATCGCAACAAATTCTTCTTTGACGTCATTTACAACACAATAACGTGCAGACACACCTTCTTTATTGTTTTACATTTTCCGCCAGTTTTAGGTTTCTGTCTTTCATTGTGTTTCTAGATAGAGGACTATCTTTGATGCAGTTAATACTTGCGGCAATGGTATGATAGTCCTTATTAACAGTCTTAATTGTATCACATTCCCGTCTTTAATACCACACGCAATGATTTCCTTTTGCTGTGATTCCCTTTTCTGACAAAGAGATTTGTGATTTGTCTTACAGTGCCGTTTTACAGACGCTGGTCTACATACCACTGTCCCGGAACATAAAACTCACACGGTTTTATTGCCTTTATCAACCATGCCATATTTCACAGTACACCAAGTCTGAAATTCTCTAGTACTCTTATATATCACTTTTTGTTGCTTTGCCTAACTAGCCGAGTCGAATAATATTCAGAAATTTACAAATGGTACTAGCTATGTGTAATTGCAACACACGATGTAAAACAAAAACAAACAGGTGAACCCTGTTTTGCATCGACAATTTGGTTCCATGGTATCTGTCGGTAAAGGCAGGAAGTCGTTTTTCAGCAGCTGCTAACCTATGCGATCTAACTGTCGATCCGGGGATATTATTGCTTATGTATTTGAGTACATCGTGACTCGCAATGAGTGTTCATGAGCCAGGACGTTTCATCTAAAACTTCTTTGATGTCTTGGCACCGATAGGCCGTTCATGATGAACTTTGGTGCAATGACTTCAAATGCAAATGTACAAATAAATTATTTCGATTAGGTAGGTCTACCTAAATTCCTCATTTAATGCCGATCCCAAATTATTTGGTCGACTGCCTTTAGTAGCATTTGCTCGCCCTACCTGAACTAGATTACGTACATATCTTCTTGGGATGTCATTCGTCTAATGCAACTAAGTGAAAGGCTGTTTTCACTGTGCCGTATACGTTCACTTCTTTTTATTTGTGAAGCATCTGCAATTGCCTGTAATACATGGTTGTATTTGTATATAATAATAATTGCATTCTATAATAATTACAGATTTCGTTTTCTGTTATTTTTGGTTGGAAGATGAGGAACAACGTTTTTGTTACACAAATTTCGTGCGATGTTAAATCACTATTTGTTTCTGTTTACGAATTGTGAACTTATTAGAGCGTATGTGCCGTTCTGAAGATGTTCTTAGATGGTTTGTGTACCAACAACGTGCAATGTTTGGTGTGTTACTAAACTCATTTCGGGTTAACACCGCACTTCGACTGTTAACTGTGTTTTCGTTTCGTTTGTTTACTGTATGTAGTGTCGCCAAAAATCGCTCCGAGTTCTTCGTTCGTCGTTCGTTTGTGTCTGTATGTAGTTTATGTTTATGTTTATGTGTGTGTGTGTGTGTGTGTGTGTGTACGTGGGGTATGTAGTCTGAGTATGGTCTACACCGCTCTTTGTTAATGTTTTAGTAGGTAGCATGATCAGTGGATTGTTACTTATATTGATTTGGTTTTTTATTACTTTCTCGTTTATTGCAAGGGCTCCTTGAGTGTGGAAGTTGTCCTGTAACTGATTATGTTAAACGCTAAAATAATAACAAACAGAAGTGGAACATACCCATAGTAAGTTACAACTAAAAAAACGCGCGCGTACACACACACACACACACACACACACACACACACACACACACACAAACACACACACACTTGCACACACACACACACACACACACACACACACACACACACAAATCAGAAACAAAAGACGAACGAGGAACTCAGAACGACAGTTGGCAGCACTACATGCAATAAACAAACCAAACCAAAAGACAGTAAACAGTCGAAGTGAGCGTTAATTCGAAATGAGTTCGTAAGACGCCGAACATCGGAGATACTGCGTACCCAAGCCATCTAAGTGCATTTCTCTAGGACGTTACACACACGCTAATAAGATCACAAATCGCAAGTAGAAACTTAACCTCACGAAACATGTGCAAGAAAAAGGGTGTTGTCATCTAACAAGAAAATAATAACAAAAAACTGTAATGCAAAACCAAATCTGTAATTATTATAGAATGCAATTATTATACACAAAAAACGGACGAGTATTACAAGCCACTGAAAATGCTTCACAGATAAAAGAAGCGAAATGTATATGACACAATAAAAACAGCCTTTAATTTAGCTGCATTACACGAACCACATTGCACGAATATAGAAGCAGCTTACGAATGACGGTTAAAACAAAAAATGATGATTTGTATACGGAGAGTCTCTCCTGAGGCTTATCAGAAGCATTTTCTCTGATGTTTCAGCAGATACTTGCAATTTCCTTTTTGCATTGTTTAGCTGGCGTCACCCTGAACAAATAGTGCTCATCTAGTCTTTCACGTGACGCTAAGTGTCGGTAGAAAGTGTCGGTCTGTTTCCCGTTACAACCAAAATGATTTGTAAAGTGGATTTTTACGTGTCCTCATCAGTCCAGTGCGATATTTATCTTGTCAATATGAACGAAAAGGGCCAGTAAAACTCGAAGAACAACCGGTACGTCAGCAGTGGCAGCACTGCCCTGACCCGCGCTGACTGCTGCCGCCAAGCATGCAGCGCTACTCAGTTGCTGCTTGATTGCTGCTCATTCTCCTTGTTAATACATATCGATGGAACGAATATCGGGATTGGCTAATCTGGGAGCGCCCTATGGAATGGGCAAACACATTCCGATTTAAGAATAATTTTGTTTGTAATGGAAAACAAATGGACGCTTTATGTTGACACTGGGAGTCCTATGAAATACTTGACAAGCATTAAGTGTTTGTGGTGACGCCAGCTACACAATACAAAAACGAAATTGAAAATATCTGCCGAAACACCGGAGAAAATGCTCATAGCGATTCTTAGGAGGGTCCCCCGGTATATATTCTAAAAAGTAATGGCCCTCTAACACTCCCTTGAGATACTACCTATATTACCTTCACACTTGTCACTTCGTTTCAGGGGACGAGCTCGAATGAGCTTCCTTTTCAAGGAAACAACCCTGGTATTTGCCTTAATCGATTAAGGGAGGCCGGCCGCGGTGGCCGTGCGGTTCTAGGCGCTTCAGTCCGGAACCGCGTGACTGTTACGGTCGCAGGTTCGAATCCTGCCTCGGGCGTGGATGTGTGTGATGTACTTAGGTTAGTTAGGTTTAAGTAGTTCTAAATTCTAGGGGACTGATGACCTAAGATGATAAGTCCCATAGTGCTCAGAGCCATTTGAACCATTTGATTAAGGGAGACCATGTGAAACCTAAATCTGGATGGCTGGATAAAGATATCAACGTCTCGTGCTCACGTAATTATGTAAACATATTTCATACTTAGCTGCTGTAAAGCCTTTTGACCTCTCCAGGAGACACAGCCTTGTCTAAGTACTGACTGTGCGAAGACAGAGACTTGCGTGTTCGCACGAAGCTGAAGGCTGTGCTAGCTGTAGCGCAGCCACTGGGAGTGCCTCACATGCCGGACGGGGTGAGCCAGATGAAGAATGTCACACAATGCTCCGTCTCTCCGATATCTACTCCCACCGCTCTTCCTCTATTCGCCCGTATCCAATCCAAGATGTGATGTTGTCCGTGTTAAACGGTGCGAGTCACGTGGGGGAGACGTGTCATTAACGGAGCCTCACGGATGCCGGGCTACCTCCCTGAGTAATTAACCTTGCTCAGTACTTGTTCAGTGACGTCGATCGAATAAATCTCCAATTCTCGTGGGATCATAATGGGGAACACAGAACAAAATAAAACAAAAACTGAGAGACATGATAAGACCTCAGACACGCAGATATCGCGGCTGGCACCGACGGAAGCGGTTTCCGCAACTAGATGTGGCGATGTACAATAAGAGAGAGAGAGAGGGAGAGAGAGAGAGAGAGAGAGAGAGAGAGAGTAGTCGCTGAGAGAGGAACTTTAGCCGGCCGCGGTGGCCGAGCGGTTCTAGGCTCTTCAGTCCGGAACCACGCAGCTGCTACAGTCGCAGTTTCGAATTCTGCCTCTGGTATGGCTGTGTGTGATGTCCTTAGGTTAATTAGGTTTAAGTAGTTCTATGTTTAGGGGAATGATGACCTCAGATGTTAAGTCCGATAGTACTTAGAGCCATTTGAACCATTTTGAGGAACTTTGATGGCAGATGTGCCGAATGGAGACTGAATTTTATGTGAGATGCACCCTGGTGTAATTAAGAATAAATGATATTTTTAAAATGATTTTATAGAGAGATGGCTTATTTGGAGGATAGTAATATGAAAATATTTCTCATTTTCTGCAAACGCTAGCCGATTAGTTATTGTAAAGAGACCTTTGTGTTTAACAATATCTGCGTTTCGGTATCAAGGGCGAATTATCAGTCACGTGTTCAGAATCTTAACTACTATTTATTACATTCCACTTTCAGTTAAAAGTATTTCATTTGAAAAGTAAAGAGTAAATTTACTGTGACTTAAATATTGTTTGTTGGAATTAATTTTTATCTTGTATAACAATTCCAATGAGAGATCATAGTTTATGTTAATGTGATTCGCTTCTGTATTTCAAAATAACCTTTTATTCATTTGCTAATGCCTGACTGAATTTACCGTCACAGTCTGAATGAAAATCATAATATTACCACGCTAATACGCCTTGCACTATTACGAGGACGGTGAGGTACATTTTACGAAAGATAACAAAATTCTAATTTGGTAAGCAGCTTGAAATAAACTCTAAGGCAATTAGCCGCACAGTATTTTTTTATTCCTGGATCATACAGTGCAACACTTCATATTCTTAGAATTGAACAAGACAGAGCACAGCTGAGTAATCTGTCTCAAATGTAAGAATCAATTGTAGGGCCTAAGCGAACCTTCTGAGATGGAATTCATTTGTAAAATTTTTATATAATTCAGTAAGTGCATTTTCTAGCAGGGTACAGTGTCAATATGCAAGAGTAAGCCATTGCGTGTGATTTTTTGGTGAGGAATCCGTCCTGTGTATGACTGATAACCATTCTTTGAACACGTATATAATTTTATCTACAGATGGTCAGATTCAGTTTAGATCAATTGGCATCACACACATATAAAGTATTTGTAATTTACACAGTGAGTGTTTGTATTCAAAAGTATGGTAGCAAAGGCAATTCTAGATCAGAGTACAAGGGCGACAGTGTAATTGGAAATTAAAAGTCACACAGTTTTGAGTTACAAGTTGTTAGATGGACAGTTACACACATATTTAGCTTTCAAGCTCCTTTAACAGCTGCAAATAAGCACTCAGTTAAAAAACTGAACACTATATAAAAATGAGCTCAGTGTAGTTATTTTGCCTGCTCTCGTAAGAGAACTGGACAGGAAATGCTGGGCAGGTATAGTCTGTATAAACTGAAAAACGAGCAGCATTCTCAGGAAAAGTAGTCGCCTTTCCCAGAAGAATGTTACAACTGCCATGTAGGATCGTTAAGGATTAATTGCATGTAATCTGTCCATATAGGTTTCTCGCTTTAATACTGTTATTAACTCGTATCTGTATTTCGAGAGGCAAATTTTGGCATAGAACCTCGTAACATGTCCAGGATGCCAATGACCTGAATAAGATAAAATCTCGATTCACGCCCACAGATACCTGACGAAGGGTCAGCATTCAAAGGCTGAAGACTCGAGTCATCTCAGCGAACAAATCTTTCTTCCACATCCAAGAACACATGAGTCGCGTGCCCACTGGTCAATGCTTGGCGTACAGCGGACGTTCATTATGGAGCTTAAGGGAGATGGGGGAAGGCGAGCTTCTTGTGCTTTTAAATAACAATAGCAAACCGGCATACAGGCGTCAATTGGCTCAAGAGCAATGGATCATCAGCAGTATCCCAATGTCCAAGAACGCCGAAGAGTTCACGAGGCAGGGGTAGACAGAGCTCCTTAGCCTGGAAAGGCAGTAGATCTAATGGAAGAAAATCACGAGTATAAACTACCTGTTCCTGCAGGATAGTGGCTGGGATGTCGGGCCTGAACCCCGTGACCTGTCAAAAATGTCAAGGGAAAATTTCTCGTTAAAATAGCCTTGGATGAATAGATTGATCTTCCTGAAAAACAAAATTTGGCACCGACAAGGACAACGAATATCTGTACAGGGAAGTCCACGGGATTGCCCCTAAAACTGCGGAAGTATTTCAGAAAATAAATAAATATATTGCGGACATATTTGCCCTAAATGAAACGAAGAAGAAGGGCAATGATAGAAAATAATGGAATGGTTATTCCACCTGAAGCCAGAAATGGGGCCTCCATAGCTATTAGGAAAAATGCAAGAAAGAGGCGAAGGTGATAAACTATTTTACTTGGAACTTCCCGTAGAGGTCGTCACTGAATTGTTAATAGTGCTGTTTTCGATAGGGATGTTAGTTGCAATAATGTGACTTACATTTTGTGCATGTGAACTTTTACAGAGTATATCAGTTAGTTAAAACTCAAAACTTTTATTTATAGTTACAGTTCCTGAACCCGCTGAGTAAATAGAAAGTAGGAACATTTTCTTTCAGTGAGCACAAAGAGTATGTAGACTTGTAGACCAGAAATTATGGTAAGTATGTCTTCCATCGCTTTCTGGTTGACCATAAAAATAATTTTCTGACTCCTGTAAACGGCGAAGGCGGGTAGAAAGCAAGCACAGAAAATTTAAGAATTTTTTCATAACGACATAAAGAAAAACACAGACCATTTGATTATTTACCCTCCGCTCCACAAACTGCCACACGTTCTTTGGCCATCATCTATCGTCCATAATTTCTAGATGTCCACTCCTTTTTAGACGTTTTGTCTCTGAGGTGTTTGTTACTGAATTATTGATTGTCATACCCTCTCTTATGTTAATATTAGGTACACGGTTCAGCTTGGAGTAGCCACAACTTCACCTCCAAAAGTCCATCTTCAGGGCAAGCATCTTGCTCCCTGACACTCTTTAACGACCCATGTCTGGTCTCCGTACGTAGCGATGTTATCAACAGTTGAATGATATATCACCTGCTTCGTCCTTCTTGTTATCTTGTTATTCCAAAGGACGGAGTTCATTTGTCATACAGTCCTCCTGTCCTTCCCTATTTTTCTGTTTAGTGATAAATGTGATAAATGCATAGTTGAATATAAGGGAACACAATGATAGCAGGTTCAACAAACGAGCATAATAAGTAACCTATCATCTGGAATACGGCTGTATTCTTCAACAAGCAATGAGACTGGTCCATAAATGAAACCACAAGCAAAATATACAGTGTAGTTTACAGTGCAAACCATATGCTGTTTGCTTAAGGATTCATGGGAGTCCTTAAAAAATTGTCATAAATGGCAACCAGGGGCTGCTCCTAGTGGTAACAAGGAAGTTAGCACAACAATCATCGTTTCTGACAGTAACCTCTCTCTAACCTGAAGAACAACTGAAAATACTGCAAGTGCAATTTCCAAGACCGAAATATTGATAAGTGGTTGGAAAGAGCAAGGATAGGCCCAACGAGGTTGAGAATTTGTGTAGAGAACTGCACTCCCGACGTAGTTCTTTTCCTGGCTTGGCTACGAAGTCTGGAGAGTAGGTGATAGCAACTAGTGCTGCGGCAGCTATGGCGGCGGTGAATTATTAATAAAATCGTGGTGTGTGTTAATCACGGCATAATGCACAGAGGAAAACCTGACTTCCCCTCCTCTCCCACCCGTGTTAAACATGCAAATCAGTCTATATCGGAAAATAGACCAAGTTATAAGTGCTAGACTTACGGCTCTTCTACTAAAAGTCCATCTTGTTTGTCCTATACAGAATGAGTCGTATTCACCAAGGTCTGATGCAGTCAAAGCGAAGGCGCAGAGTACAAGTGAGACGAGGTGGGCATGCAGTTTTATTAGCTGGGTTTCCAAACCAGCAGGGAACTCCCCAAGTCGGCATGCCACCAACCCTATAGCGACGATGACGCCAGCGACTACTGCCAGTAAACAGGTCAGGGAGGGTACGTGGAACTGATTCCGGTTGGTACCCTATGTGCGTGGGAGTAGCAAAGCCTCAACTATGCAGCCACATTTAACATTAGCTACGACCTAGTGGATTTTCATTAACGAATTAACGACAAATAGTATCAAAATGGAACTTCCGATGCAGTGACTCCTGTACCCAGATATGTTACTCATAGCTCTTCTTCCTCAGTTCAACGAAATTAAACATCCATAATTCGGTCATAAAGTTTCCTAGAGTGTAAACTAATTAGCATATTAAATTTAAATTACATCAAAATTTAAATTTCTATTCATTAAATGCCAGAAGAGGCTGGTCTACCTTGAGGGTAATGACCTAGGCACATATGAAGTTGGCTGTTCAGTCTTTGAATCTAATGACTAATTTTAGAATCGCTGCAGACCGCCATGAGCAGTTTCTGGCATTTCCTACTATTTTTGTTGTTGTTAGACATGAGGTTGTGTTTATGTTGCATTTTTAAATATATTGCGTTATGCACATTCAAGGGCTCGTTCATGGTGCTTCAGCCCTACTACCGATGCATTTTATGCAACCCGCAACACATTCAAATATTACACCCAAGTTTTCATATTCTCCCACTTGCTGTGTTCAAACTATTAGTCATCCAGAAAAAAGAACAGGACCTCTTTGTAAGAAATTTAATGTAGTTACATTTCGTACTGGCCTACGTTTTCGCTAGAGGCTGGATTTCTGATTGTTCAAGGAAAACGTATAGAAGTGACTTTCAAACATGTTTTTCTTGAATAACTCGAAAACCGTGGCCTCCACTGAAAACATATTCCAATACAAAATTTAATTACATTGAATTTCCTACAAATATGTCGTCTTCATATTTTTCTGTAGAACTAACAGTAACAAGTGAGAGAATACGAAAATCTCGTGAGTGGTTTCTGAATTCATTGCAGGTTGCATGAAACTCATCGGTAGTGGCAGCTGAATCACCCTTTATCATACAGCTATTTGAAAGATACCGTTAATTGTTCGATTACAACATTTTATTCTGAGTAAAATTCTTTTTAAAACTAGTTGTACAATGTAAGAACAATTAAACCATATTTCTTCGGTCATATACTATCTTGTACCTTAAAACAGAATAAGGTTATCTATCATGGAATATGTGATATGTGAAAAATAAGTAGGAATATGTGATATGTGCAAAGTAACTAAATTTCTTTAATGTCTTAAAAGTGTTATCTTCCTTGAAAATGGGAATTTGTTTTAGTTTCCAATAGCAACGATTTCAAAATGTATTCGATGTGTAACTGGTTTCTATGGCTCTTCCAGTTGATTTGATTTCACTCACTGATTACTGCTGTGTAGAAGAGTAATACTCGTAATATGGCAGACAGACTATTCACAGTTTCGAGAAGATTTTTTGGTTGCAACGCTTTTAAATTTCAATAGAGTCTCTGTTCCTAAGGACATGAGCATGTGGCTATGTGCTTAGAGATAAAATGAATATTCTATTTATATTTAAAAGTGTTGTAATCGGGAAAGATTTCGAAAGTGTAGCTTGCAACAGTTTTCACTTTTGGAAAAACCTTACCTTTCCGGAATAATTTTTGTAGTTTCATAAAAAAAGCTGCAGTGCAGAGAAAGTGATTGCCATCATTTAAAAATGGAATGGGAAAATAAACTTCTAGTACAGACCTGGCTAAAGGAGGCAGTCTGAAAAGTATTCGAAGGTGCAACGCTCTTCCCAACTAGTACTGAAGAGATTGCTCTTGATATTTGAGATGCTACATGTGGTCGTCATCTATCACACTCTATGCTTTTAAAATTCTATATATCATATGTCCATAATATTAGAAATGCTACATTTATGTCGTTGTGGGAGGGACGTACGGTAAGTAATGCATCACAATTTTTTTTCGGCAAGTTTCGGTTGAAAATGGGCAGAGTTTGTTGTGGGACGTCGTGAAATATTCGTTTTCCAGTCTCTAAAGATTCATGAAGTTCTGATAGATGACCGTGTTATACGTAGCCTTCAAAATGGTGTCTGTAACAGAGGTGCTTTCCAAGCAGAGAGCTGTCATTAACTTTCTTTTGGCGAAAAACCACAGCATCGTGCATACTAATAGGCGATTTTAGAATGTCTACAGCGACCTCTCAGCGAACAAAAGCATGATGAGTCGTCGGGAGAGGCGTATGTCGTCATTGCAACAATGTCACGGTGTCACGCAAACCTGTCTGATTCCCCACGTAAGGACCGGTTGGACCTGTGACTCCTGCGATGCTTTCATCCGAGGTGATCGACGACCCACAAACACCTCACTGCTCAACTTGACGTCTCTGTTGGTAGTGATGACACACTCGTCCATCAGCTGGGATACTCAAATTTGTTTGTGCGCTGGGTTCGTCGGTGCCTAACAGACGCCCAAAAAGAGCAACAAAGGACCATCTGTGCGGAATTACTTGTGCGTAACGAGGCTAATGGTTATAACTTTTGAACATCGTCACAGGCTATGAAACATGGGTTCATCACTTCGAACCGGAAGCAAAACGATAATCCATGGTGCTAGCCGGCCGCGGTGGCCGAATCGTTCTAGGCGCTTCAGTCCGGATCAGCGCTACTGCTACGATCGCAGGTTCGAATCCTGCCTCGGGCATGGATGTGTGTGATGTCCTTAGGTTAGTTAGGTTTATGTAGTTCTAAGTTCTAGGGGACGGATGACCTCCGATGTTAAGTCCCATAGTACTCAGAGCCATTTGAACCATTTGAACTGGCGCCGCACCACCTCTCCTCCGATGAAAAAAATTCAAAGTCGCACCTTCAGTTGGAAAAGTCAAGGCGACGGTCTTCTGGGACTCTGAGAGGCTTATTCTGTTTGACGTCCCCCCTCACTGTGCAACAATCAAGTCGGAAGCATGTTGTGCTGCCCTCAACAAACTGAAGAAACGACATCAGAAGTTCGTCGTCACAATAATGCAAACAAACTTCCCATTCTCCACGACAACGCAATGCCTCACACACCGCAGAGGAGCTCAAAGAACTGTTCTTCCTCATTCACCCTACAGCCTGGATGTCGCACCCCCACCTCCCCCTCCCCCTCCCCGACTTCCATATGTTTGGCCCAATAAAAGATGCACTCCACAAGAAGCAGTACTTGGATGCTGGAGAGGTTATTGATGCATCAAAACGTTGGCTCCAGTAGACTGGTACCATGTGGCCTCACAGGCCTTCCCAGTAAGGTGACGTAAGACCGTCGCATTGAACGGAGATTTCGTTGAAAAAGATGGCTTTGCAGCCAAAAGAGTGGGGAATAATATGGAGAATTGGAACGCTGAATAAAACGAACTTGCTTTCAGAAAAAGATTCATCTACATGTACATCTACATGATTACTCTGCAATTCACATTTAAGTGCTTGGCAGAGGGTTCATCGAACCACAATCATACTATCTCTCTGCCATTCCACTCCCGAACAGCACGCGGGAAAAACGAACACCTAATCCTTTCTCTTCGAGCTCTGATTTCTCTTATTTTATTTTGATGATCATTCCTACCTATGTACGTTGGGATCAACAAAATATTTTCGCATTCGGAAGAGAAAGTTGGTGACTGCAATTTCTTAAATAGATCTCGCCGCGACGAAAAACGTCTTTGCTTTAATGACTTCCATCCCCACTTGCGTATCATATCTGCCACACTCTCTCCCCTATTACGTGATAATACGAAACGAAGTGCCTTTTTTTGCACCCTTTCGATGTCCTCCGTCAATCACACCTGGTAAGGATCCCACACCGTGCAGCAATATTCTAACAGAGGACAAACGGGTGTAGTGTAAGCTGTCTCTTTAGTGGACTTGTTGCATCTCCTAAGTGTCCTGCCAATGAAACGCAACCTTTGGCACGCCTTCCCCACAATATTATCTATGTGGTCTTTCCAACTGAACTTGTTCGTAATTTTAATACCCAGGTACTTAGTTGAATTGACAGCCTTGAGAATTGTACTATTTATCGAGTAATCGAATTCCAACGGATTTCTTTTGGAACTCATGTGGATCACCTCACACTTTTCGTTATTTAGCGTCAACTGCCACCTGCCACACCATACAGCAATCTTTTCTAAATCGCTTTGCAACTGATACTGGTCTTTGGATGACCTTAGTAGACGGTAAATTACAGCATAATCAGCGAACAACCTAAGAGAACTGCTCAGGTTGTCACCCAGGTCATTTATATAGATCAGAAACAGCAGAGGTCCCAGGACGCTTCCCTGGGGAACACCTGATATCACTTCAGTTTTATTCGATGATTTGCCTTCTATTACTACGAATTGCGACCTTCCTGACAGGAAATCACGAATCCAGGCAAACAACTGAGACGATACCCCATAGGCCCGCAGCTTGAGTGCATTACTTATTGAAAGCCCCAGGTAAACCACGTTTGGCCAGGCAAATTCCATAAAATCTTCTCTGAGTTGTCCTTCTCTTCCATCACACAATTACGGGAGTGGGGCACACTGAGAGCAGCGTAAAGAAACGAAGATGTGATGTCTAGGACACAGTTTATGCCCCGTTCAGCGAGCGCAGCACAGGAAACTGTTGCTAGTTCGTCCTCTTGCCGTCGTGAAGTCTACAGTCTTCGGGCAGTACCGGCTCCATTGTATAAGAGTGCTCCTAACACGGGCGGAGGCGACTCGCGAGTGGACGCGCAATCAATCGGAACAGTGTGCGCGCCCGCCGGGCGGCTATAAAATATTTCAGCCGGCCCTAACTTTGATTTAGTGCCCGAGGCGGTGTATGGGTGAGTGGGGGGGGGTGGGGGGGGGGGGGTTGCTCACGCTACGTGTCCCTCCGGCCGTCCGCTATGAGGAACGGCGCCTGCTATGTAGGCCGCCAGCGCGCCTCGCTTTATGGTCGCGTCTCGTAAAAAGGGAACGCACGCCTCCCCTGTTCAAAACCCTATCGGCCAATTTAATTATGGGCGGATTTTCATCTTGGTGAGTGCCAATTCGTTCCTAATTGCTGCGCCAGTTACATTATGACGCCGCTCATTTGCCATAAGTGGGCAGTAGCTCACTACCTCTGTGCGTGCCCGCGAGCAGATCTGGTGGCGTCACGACCCCCGATCTGTTGATCGGAGAACTGGCCGTCACGTGAAACGTCACATCAGTCTCTGACGCAATTGGGTTTGTCACGCTCTGCGCTCGGATTAATCTCCAAATGGACAACAAAACACCTCCACCTGCAATCGTTTTTTCTGAGTTTCCATGGCTGATTTCACCGTGAAACAATGATGTCCTCCTCGCCGTGTCCGGCGACAGCGACTCCGTCAGTCTTCTCTGTCCTTGTTGTGGTAGGCTCGGATGTGGCTCGCGAATCCGAATTTCGCTTTCAATATCCTGTTGAATGAAGCACAGTGAAGTTGACCAGCAGAGTTGTAAGTATACGTGTAGACAGGCTTGAGCTGAGATTTTCGGAGCTCTCTTTTAGCATCCAGGTTCATTAGACGCTTTTGCTCGAATTGTTCGATGCTCTTATGTACAGTTGATCGCCACTCCGATCGGCGCAATGCTAGCTCCTCCCAACGGTTGTTTGG